>NC_055658.1:33597237-33637237 GCF_017976325.1 Chelmon rostratus
GACTCAGCTTACATCAGCTGAGGACCAATAAATCTCTCAGTATCCGCTTGATGTGACAGCTGAGAACTGCTCTGTCTGCACCACCCGGATTATGAATTTATGAATCTGTTACACTAAAAATAAATGGCTCAAAAATGTGCAACGAAACAACGAGAGAAAATTTCTCCTCCGCTCAGCCTGGTGCGTCAGCCCGGCTGCCAAACACACATCCTCTCGCTCCGACAGAGTGTATGGCAGACGGCGGGAAGCCTGAACATGGCTGAATGAGACGCAGAAATCCTATTATGTGTGTGTGTGTGTGTGTGTGAGTGTGTGTGTGTGTGTGTGTCAGCTGCTGTCAGATGACCCACTGCAGCTCGCCTCGCAAAGCCATCCACGATCACATAAACTCCAGTCTGTCTGCAGCTCTGCGCTGAAAGGCAGAAACAGATCTAGAATTATATATCTATACTCTGTGGAATATTAGAAGTTGCTCCTGCTCTCTGCTTTCAATGTGTCTCACATGTTATAGGCATGGACGGATTATGAGACGACGGCGATCAGTCAAACCTAGGACACCTGAGACAACGACACCGTCCACGAGCAAACTGAGAAGGACAAGAAACTTGTGCTAAAATCCATATATTAATACACATACATATCATATTCTTGGCTACTTTTGCTAGCTGGCAGCCATGTTTTAGACAACAGTGTGCTTTCTACTTTCTACTTGTTTCTACATGTCAGTCAGCTCCTAAAAGAAATGCGTCTGCCAGCTTCACACTGTCAAACATTAGTCCACATCCTTCAGCCCTGGGATGTGTAAAAATGTCCATCCTCTGTTTCTGTGTCGTGACTGCAAATGAGAGGTTTGTTCGTGTTTCATTCACCTTCAAATCATTTTACACTGAAGTCCAACGAGAGAATCAGCAGCTCAACGGAGACTGAGCCTCACGGCTGAAACCCAGAAAAATCTTTGCACTCACCCTGTATTTGATGTCTAAGAGTCATGATGCCTGCAAGCATCGAGAAACATCTCAGAGGAAGAAGAGGAGGGTGGTCTGAGAGCCACAACAAATGATCCTACCAGTGAAAACAAGCAGCGAGCAGCCGTCCCAGTCTACTCCCATTCTAAAGGGCTTCAGGCCTCTGAGCTGAGCTGAGGAGGTGCAGGTTAGTTACTTCCCAAATGGTCTGTGCGCTTCATATTTCCAACGTGGTGATGAATCTAAAGGCTGTGACAGTCTCTCTGTCTGAGGGAAGGCCTCCAGCAGGCTGAGCTGGACCCAATCCTTCATCGGGACTGACGCAGAGGACTGAGGCTCTCATCCCTCAGACGCTGTTCCATCCCCACATCCATCGCCCTCCTGTCCCGACCCCACCCTGACAAATACACCAGTCCTGAGAAACTCCTCCATCTTTAACCCGCCGTCTCTCTTTATCAACCCGCAATCCTCACCGCCCGCAGTTCCACCCTCCTCAGTCTCTCCGGGTGATCGTCCACAAGCTAAAACGACGGAGACACGAGCCTCTGTGGCGACTGGTGGACCTCACTCAAAGCTGAGAGGCTGCAGGACGTGGACATTTCTTTATGAGAGACCGGAAGGAAAAGGTGTCATTTTACAATATATACCCAAACCAACATTGTGTCCCCTGCCTCAGCTGTCCCAACACGCAGTTTCTTTTAATCTGTCTCACTGCAGTTTTTCTCAAATGTCACTCAAACAGGGGGAAATAGTGCATTTGTTGGGAACTATTTTCAGAGGCGGATTAATACGCATTGGTGCTCTGGTGGGTGTTTCCAGCAGGTTTTTCTACAACCTGAAAAAAAAATACTGTTTTCTAAACATCAAGCTTACACCTGATTTCAGACAACAACATTTGGTTTTCATTATTATTTGTCACAATGGTGTTAAATTCTTCGTGTTATAATCTGAAAGTTTTCTCTCCTTTATTTCTTTATGTTTAATTAAAGAAAGTAGATCGGCTCATCTATTAGACACCATTTCTAGTTTAGCATGTCAGTGACGTCCATGCATGACTTTGTGTGTTTGTAGCTCTTTACGTTAGCGGACTGGCTGTGAAATAAAGAGTTGGGATTAAATGTGAGTTAAGAGTGAGTGGCAGGGGAACACTCAGGTTAATATAAGGTACAGTATTACACAACATGGTGTGCTTTGTCAGCAGATGACAGAAACACTGTGCTGTAGGTTCCCTCTCTTCCTGGTTGGCGATGAGATGGGAGAGACCATCAGAGCAAACAAAAGGGCTCTGAATCAAGACTACTTGAGGCCATCGAGTACTTTGGAGAGTCTCCCTTTGTGTAAATTAAAACCAAACAGCCGTAACTTAATCACAGCTCAGCTTTCGCGTTGAAAGGCCCTTATTGTGTGACAGATAGGACGCCGGCCAATTAGTCCTGACCTCCCATCGAGGAGCATCAATGGGCCACAAGGAGCCGTCTCTTCTGGCCGCCAGTAATTGTGACTGGACTGAATGCAGACAGCAGCTGGCAGAGAGCGAGCGAGCCTGAAGACAGATGGGCAGCACCCACACAAGTAAACAGTTGTTCAAGAACAACACGGCTGCAGAGGATTTTACTAATGCTGGGATCACTTATCGAGTACGATTACTTCTACAGGAAGTGCAGCGGTACAAACTGGAGGTGATTTTCTGTGATTTACAGTGAGACTGAAAGACAAAAGAAGAAGAAGACGTCCCGGTGGAGCAAAGATTCTGCATTTCAGAGGCGTCAACGCTGGAAAATATGACAGCATTGTTGTGGCAGCGCAGACCAGAAAGCCCCAACGTTTGGCTTGTGGCAGAGAGATCTCTACACTTCAATGTGTTAGAGATCCATAGAGGCCAAACTGTCCATATTTCCCTGCAGCTGCAGGAAATGCATGCTGGGATGCAGGAACCAGCATCGTGTGATTGGCCAGCGAGGTGAGCGTAATGCTTCTCTTCTACACTTCCAGCCGGTCCCCACAAACATACAGAGTGATATCATCGTCACGTCCCGCCGTCTAATTGGCTGCACCACGGTGCCAATCGAGCATTAATGAATAATCGGGACCAATTACAAATGATTACATCATCGGCTGGATCGTCTTTCAGACTGGGACGGCGGCCAAGACGTCCTCACAGCTCATCACAAAGCTGTTGTCTTTTTTTTCTGTGTCCCGTCTTCACTTTCACCTTCTGTTTATTCGTCTGTTTCTGATCAGCTTCTTCACATTTTCCCTTTTTCTTCTCTTTATTCCCTCACAACTCGTTTTTTTTTTGCAAGCTTTCAGTTTTCACACCCCATCCTCCCTCCCTGCCTCCCCTGCTCCTCCATCCCCTCCCCCCTCGGCTTTTATTCATCCTCCACCATGCGTGCCCCTCCCCCTCTCACTCTCTCTTTCACTCCATCCTCCTCTCGGCTCCGCCCACCTGCCTCTCCACTTCCAGTTTAGCTCGCAGCGTTGTCTTTGTCTGCCTGTGTGTGTGTGTTTGTGTGTGTGTGTGTGTTTGTGTGTGTGTGTGTGTGTTTGTGTGTGTGTGTGTGTGTGCATGTGTGTGTGTGTGTGTGTGTTGGTGTGTGTGTGTGTGTGTTTGTGTGTGTGTGTGTGTGCATGTGTGTGTGTGTGTGTGTATGTATGTGTGTGTGTGTGTGTGTGTGTGTGTGTGTGTGTGTGACGAGCACTGCTGGCAGCCGTCCAGAGCTGAACTCGGCTGTGTGACTCTCTGAGACGCTGGCTTGTATTTTTAGCTCGGGTTCAGGCTCTCCTCTCCTCTCCAGCTTCCTCCTCAGAGAGTCCAGAGGAGCTGACCTCCTCCCGCTAACACCGCCTCCCCCCACCAGCGGCGCAGCCGCCGGTCTAAACAAGGGCGGCGTTCTGGAGTCGGTTCAAATTATTTCCAGTGAAAAAAGAGTGAAGGAGCAAAACTCATGAGACTGCAGTCCAAAATCATAATACGTTATTGTTCATGTTAGAATATTCAGAGCAGCTCTCACCTTCATTGATGAAACCTCAAACCTCAACACTGATTGATTAGCTTTTCCTGTGACTGGGATCACATGACACATGGGGCTCAAACCTCAACACATCATCATGATGCGTTACTGAATCTTCTGTCTGAGGTGCCGTGAACACAGCTTGATTTTACAGGGCTTCAGACAAACCGCATGAGTCACAATGTGTTAAATATAACCAATAAAACTTTAAATGTTGTGATTTGATTTCAGCTCTGCTAACCCAGTTGTGTTTTGCTATACAGTGATCCCTCGCTATAACGCGCTTTACTTTTCACGGTTTCGCTGCTTCACGGATTTGCATCGTGCATTGTGTTCTGCATTCTGATTGGCTAAAAAGTCACTCCGCTTCTTCTCTACCTGTGCGTCAATAACGTTGCAGTTCAATATGTACACGTACGTAAAACAGCTCGCCAAATTTACATCACGTACGTGCAAATTCTCTTGTAATTTGGAGTTTTGCCTATCACTGTGTTCTTCTCCCGAACAAACACACCTGCACCGCGAGCTTCAAAAGAAGAAAACCCTGCAGAGCGGAGTCAGGATGCAGCGGCTCAGTCTGAAGAGCAGTGAAATACACCTGAGTCACTATTTGTCCGACTGTACTTTGTATTTTTTTCATAATCATTTTTAATTTTCTCCCGTTTAATCCAATTACTCGGGTCGCGGTGGGCGGTGCTAATCTCCGCAATTTGAAGCCTTCTGTTCACATCGATGATTAAAATTATTATTTGACAGCACAGTACAGAAGTTATTTGTTAAAAAAACGTTTCTAAAGTACTTTTATTTGTGAAACAAATGCTTGAGCCTGTAAAATGGTTTGTTCTTTCTTTTCAATGTCTTAATAGAGTATTTAATTGTATAATAATTATAAAAATAAAAATAAAGGTTTCTACTTCACGGATTTGCCTATCACGGGTTCTTTTTGGAACGTAACCCCTGCGAAAAACAAGGGTATACTGTATGTCAAATATGTGTTAAAGAGCATTTACATATGAAGACCTCTCTACTCCTGTCAAATGTTCAGATACTTTTCATGCTTCATCTTGAACTTTGGAGGCATCGGCTGTGATTCAGGAGTCGTTAACGTCGCCAACCATCATGTGACCAGCGGAGCGACGTCGTGGCTTCCAGCTGCGTGTTCGGTTTTCGGGAGGTGTGAGTTTGGTTTTGTTCTGTGTTGCTGCCGATCAAACATACACACTCTGACTTCACTGGGTCTTATCATTTCTCTGTGTGGGCGCAGACGGTCACCCACCGGCCTGCAGCTTCTCCCTGACATGAGTGAGACTTTCAGCGGTGGTTCGTGGCCGACTGTGTGCTGAGCCCAGTTCACATGGTGGACCCTGTAGCCCTGCAGTGTCACTGAGCACCAGCAGCATTGTGGGAGTCTGTGTGTGTGTGTGTGTGGGGGGGGTTTAGCTCCCCCGACCCAGCTGCCTGTGTTACTGTGCCTGAGGACAGGGAGGAACGAAACACAGAGACGAGGGAAAGAGGCTGGACAGAAGAGAGGTGATGAGTTTGGTGATGAAAGCAGGATGTGTGTGTGTGTGTGTGTGTGTGTGTGTGTGTGTGTGTGTGTGCGCGCGCACGTGTGCGTGTGCGTGCATGTGTGTGCGTTTACAGGAAGTACTGGACTGGTGGCTCTTAGATGTTTGCAGACAGTCGCTAACACATGCTAACATAGTGAATCAATACATGAACATCATCCTGCTTCTCACAGGGCTGCACGCAAACACATTCAAACATCCAATAATAAACAGGACTGACATTTTCAGGAATCCACAAAATATTCTTTTAACTATTTTGTATATAAAATATAAAAATATTGTCTTTTGTCTGATCAACCACAAAATAATTCACGATGATGTAAAGCAGAAAAAAGCAGCAAATCCTCAATTTTGAGAAGCTGGAACCAGATTATATGTTTGAAAAATGATTCAGACATTTCATCACTGAGTAACTTTCTGTCCATCGACTTGTTGAGTAAAAGAAACGAACTTTTTAACGCTTAATGTGAAATAACAGACATCAGGATGTGTTCACTGACCAATCACAATTCAGCACTGAAAACAGTGAAAAAATGTCTGTTCGGGGGTCTCCACTGTGTCATGGGCTAGTTCGTACTGCGTTCATCCACGACAGCACACACACACACACGCACACGCACGCACACACACACGCACACACACACACGCACACACACACACACACACACACATACACGCACACGCACGCACACACACACACATACACGCACACGCACACACACACACACACACGCACACACACACACACACATACACGCACGCACACGCACACACACGCACACACACACGCACACACACACACACATACACGCACACGCACGCACACACACACACGCACACACACACGCACACACACACACGCACACACACGCACACACACACGCACACGCACGCACACACACACACACGCACACACACACACGCACACACACACACACACATACACAGCGTGGTGTTGGGCCATCTGGCAGGTGGTGTAATGAGGGTCATGACCTGTCCCCCCTCGTCCTCCTCCTCCATTACAAAGCTAACGGAGCTTTGTCCAGATGAAACTCACAGTTATGGATTCGACCAGCATCGTTTCAAATTAAAGGAGATTCAAACTCATTAAATAAACAACACGTGCAAACGTTGACCCGTTTTTGGGTCATGATTGAGGGGCGCTCAGGCCTCACAGCGAACAGCTCCACCAACTCTCTGCTTCCTGTTTTGTTTGTTTGAAAATGAGCAGAGTCTCCTTCGCACTGGAGGGTCGGATTAGTGGCAGATTAAGGCCAGTCCAACAGGGGGGGCGGTTGTGGGGCGCGACCATCACCCACCACCCGCACTCCCATTGTCTTCTCATAGAGGACAGAATGGGATCAGCGACTGCAGCGTGTCACACAGATCCCTCTTCATCCTCCCACAGAGCTTTCACCATTTCAATGTGGACTCACTGCACCAGCATTTTATCTGCTGACGTATTGCTGCGGCCGTGTGACATCATCAGCACGCCACTGTTTATCTTCATATCCTCTCTTTAAGGTAAAATCTGCATGTTTCTGCACATTATGATTCTCTACTGTGGGAAGAGCCGATTAAAATGATGTTTAAGCAACAAAGACAGCAGAATATCCAAATCACACTTCGCCATGTCAGCGAATATTTACTGAGGCCGTTAAAAATGGCGGACGAACATGATGCTCTGGCTTCTTCACCAACACTCAGCTTTGAGGACTTTGTGTCACTGACGTCTTTGCTGCCTCATGTACAGCAGATGCTTCTTTTTTCACTGTGTCAAACATTTATTAGCAAAAACTGTGAAGCACTCATGCTGTGAGACTACAAAAAAGGTGCGAAACGCATCACTTCCTGTTCCACAGCTCTGGGTTAATCTGACTTTATTTACGACGACAAGCTGAGCCACGAGGCTGAACTTCAAGCACAGATAACGTTTACTTTAACTTTGGTTCCAAGTGCAAAACTTCAAACACTGTATCCTACACTTCCCATAATGCAACTCCACAGCAACTTTCACTAGACCCCCCCTCCCTGTGCTAATGTTTAGAAGCAACATTTAGCATGTTAGCATCATATGCATATTGAAGCCACTGTAGAATGTGAAACTCAGATACAGATCGTGGGTTTAACACGTAAAAACATTAATCACAAGCCACTTGTTAGATTCTTGTGTCTGGGTTTTTACGTTTGGCCTGACAGCAGTCCTAGAGGTCAGAGGAAAGGTCAGAGAGCTCACTAAAACCATTAGGATTCATCCTCTGGCGACCATGAACATTTACATCATTTGTCATGAACACGCTGCCGCCGCCATCGTTTACTGTTTGTCATCAGATAATTTAGCATGGTGTAATTAATTTATCTACTCATCTATAACCACTGGGCATACCCATGTACCTCATTTACACCTGCTGTCTCTTTGTTTTTCTCTCTCTGTCTCTCTCTCTCACACACACGCACACACACACACACACACACACACACACACACACCATAACCATTGTAACCATAGCAACTATAGCCACGCCATGAATCACAGAAAGAGTTTAAAAAATAATGCATTACAGCCAAGGTGTGTGTGTGTGTGTGTGTGTGTGTGTGTGTATGCGTGTGTGTGTGTGCATGTGTGTGTGTGTGTGTGTGTATGCGTGTGTGTGTGTGCATGTGTGTGTGTGTGTGTGTGTGTATGCGTGTGTGATTACTGCGGAGAGGCTGCAGCCAGTCGCTGCTGTAATGCAGCACTGCAGCTTCACAGCGTCACACACTGCAGGTCACAGAGACAGAGCGCTCTCTGAAAATACTGCAACATAGTGCATGCGCACACACACACACACACACACACAACAAACACACACACATTTGTCTTTCTACACTTATGAGGACCCCCGCTGACATCATGCATTCCCCTCTTTGGCATATGACAGATGTTTATCATCTTAACTAAATGCAACTCTTACCATAACCCAACCTGAGCCTTCAAACAGTCCTCAGTAGTCAGGACCAGCCAGAATGTCCTCACAATGCAGAAATGTCCTCAATGCAATGGTTTCAAACTGAAAGTGGTCCTCACAAATATATCAGAACAAGCCAAAAACATGCATGTGTCTTTACACATGTGTATTCAAGAGTGTTTATTATGATTATTATTAAGATTTACGGTGTCATTTATGACCTCTGCACCGTCACACACACCATCACACACACCGTCACACACACACACAAACACACACACACACACCTGGGAGCAGTGGTACCTGCCAGCACTACCAGCAAAGTGAGGATAATGGAGTTTCTCACGCCCCATCCCCTCGCCCCTTAATCTGATTATGGCACATGATTGGACGCTTCACTGAGGCTGTGGGCGCCAGGCGACGCAGCTCATCTGCACGTGCTGCAGCTAACGGGCCATCTGTGTGGACCGGACGCTTAGTCTGAGACAGGAAGGGGTTCTTCCAGGGCCGGGGCCATCTGTGTGAGCAACCCGCGAAGCTAAAGGACGTAAAACAGCAAAAAGTGGAATGAGAGCAGTCCCGCAGCCTGTCTGCCGCCGTCCGTCCCCAGTGCTCGTGGGTGATGCTAATGAGCAAATTGCGAAAACCTCATTAAGATCTTGTACCTAACTGGACTTTCCATCCATGACCGCGTCCTCTTCACCCTGAAATTCCAAAGTGAAATCGCTTGTTGCCAAAAGCACGCAGCCATCCCATCATGCACTAGTCAGGGGCTTTAGTGGATGCAAGGAGGGGAGTTTATTTATCTAATATGAGATACCAGAAACTCCATATTGCTACAAAATGAAGCGAGGGTTGAGCGTGGGCACAGGGCCGGATCAGAGAGAGGGAAGCGAAGCAGCTCTTCAAATGGTAATTTCCTGCCTCAGTCCTGGACACTGTAAGTGCTGACTCAGGGGAAAAGTCCAGATTGCTTTTGGAAAGGGATGAAAGTGAATTTTTGAGGGGACGAGAGAAGAGGGATTTATACTCAATTTCATTAAGTTTTTGGCTGGGGGAAGAGGGCTGCGGGACCAAAAGGGGCTTATCTGGAGCCATAACCCATTCCCGTTTGATTACCAGCTATTGATTGAGGTTTTAAATTGGTCTCTGTTGAAAATCCTGTGCCGGTCAGGCTATCAGACCTAACAGGAAGTGCATGAAAGAAGAGATGGCCGATAGGCTGCAGAGCAGATCCCGGTGCCCCCCCTCAGCCACAGTGACTGAGCAGCTCCAGTGCGGTTCAAATGACCTCTGCTGGTTTTGGCCATTTGGTTGCGTTCACCCAGGCTGGTGCATAAATCTGGTGACGACTAAACAGGACTGAGACCATCGTAAAACCATGCCTGTATATGGTTACATGTCTGTGCATCAGCATCCCCGGTGACCTGATCTCAAGGTGAATCAACAGGCCAAAACCCAAGATTTCCTGTCAGTTTACAGATAAAACCAGACTTCAAATAAGAGCCTGAACAACCCAAATGTTGGCTTGAATTAGCTCGACTGTAAAGTTTTCCATGTTACATTGGGTATAAACTCCATTTCCATCCTCTTTGGTATGAACCACAGGTGCAGCAGTAAATCAGTAATAAATGGTCGGACCTCTGCACAGGCAGCGTTGTTAGATAGCTGACAGCACCTCCGCTGCACCACTTTTCCCTTCAGCATCTCCATCTTAACAGGTGCTGCAATCAGGCTGATAAGTGTTGATGATTGGGACTGATAGAGCCTGGTGGTGCTGCTGCTGCCCAGCAGGATCTCCAAACCTCATTTTCCTCTGACTGATCCACACGGACGTCATCAGCGCTGCATCACATACGCTCAATAGTCTATACTGAAGGTTGGCGGAGCTGTCGCAGCAGGCGGCAACACGGTCCCAAACGTGCATGTGAACATATCAACTTCATTGGTGCACACATGCGCTGCGTATTTACCTCTAACAACAAAGCAATCACCGGCACTCACATGACAATTATCCAGCTGTGCATGCTCACTGCAGGAGCTGATTAAAGCTCTACCTGGCACACATTAAACATAATTGACTGGGGATAAATTCAGGACACGAGCTTGTTCGCACAGCCGAGGTAACGGAGCCGGGAGACCAGAGACCTCACACCTCTACCTGCAGACATAACCTACATATATACCTACATAAAGCCAGGTTCTGCCACAGCAGAAAGGACAGAAAGCGTAGAAGAAGAGGAAGAAGGTAGGAAGGAGGAAGACTGTGAGGCGAGACAGGAAACATGCAGAAACTGGACCGAGGACGCTGCTCTTACTGCCTAAAAGGCCATTTTTAAAAAGTCTCATCTAAATCTAACTGGGAAGCTAATTATGCAAGAAACCAGCGGATATTTAATATTAAATGACTCGGGATCAACAACAAAAAGAGTTCACATACAAGGCACTTCTAATCACAGCATCAGGACAGAAATCATTTGAAGCACACACACACACACACACACACACACACACACACAGCTCAGATACCTGAATGTTTCAGCAGCAGCAGCCTGCTGATTTGCACAGGGAGACTCGTTAATGACTGACAGCCACAGGCAAGATGACGGCAATCTCAACTAACTCGACGTTAGGTGTTTGTAAGCTCAAGGCGACCCAGGAACAAACGAAGACTGCATCGCGTTGTGTGTGTGTGTGTGTGTGTGTGTGTGTTCGTGTGCACGTGTGAGGCGCAGGCTAATTGAATCACACCAGCAGCATCTCCCCGTCGTGCCGAGGACACAATAAGCAGACTTTGTTCTTCCTGTTCCCACGCTATCAACGATCTGATCTGAAAATTGTTTCTCCTTTCTTTTCTTGCATCATTAATTCACTTAGCACTTCTGAGAGCAGCGTCTCTGAGAGTCTGCTTTTATCCGAGCTGTGGCTACTCTTCATACGGCGCATGTCTCCCGGAGCTCCAGTGTAGAAACAAACATTCACATTTAATAGAATGAAAGTTGAGTAACACTGATTTAAAGCAGGTCGCAGCTTTCTTTCGCTGACACTGACAATACCACAAACTGAACTATTGTCAGAGCTGTGTGGACCATTTCTCCATCTCTGGACTTTTTCCTGCTCGGCGTCGGGGGAACGTGTCCTGTGAGGAGAAGCTGTGGATAATCTGGCAGACGGAAAAGCATTAGTTGGGCTGGGGAAATGAAAATCACGCTCCTCTCCATAATGACTCATTCAGGCGGCGGGAAGCAGAGGTGGCGCTGAGCTTTAGCCTGAAACCTCAGACAGAGCAGCAGAGAGGAGGGGGTGGAGTGATGGGGCGATGTAAGGAAAACATAAGAGCGATAGAGATGTAGAGAGAGAGAGAGAGACGGGGGGTAGTTTCTCAGTCATTGTTTAATGATTCAGGCGAAACAACCCCCCCTCAAAGCTGAGCAGAGGGGCCGTGAAGATCTAGAGCAAGCATACCACAGAAAAGAGCATTCCTCTGGTTGCCATGGTAACCGAGCCCTCGGCCGGGAGGGCGAGCGAGGGAGGGAAGCCAAAGGGATGTACTGTATAGAAAAAGTGGGAGAGGAAAAGGAGGAGGAGGACGGGGTGTTTGACGAGCCATAATTCTGATTATCCCCCTCCTGTCTGCAGAGGAGCCCCCCCCACAGGCAGCAGCTCCTCCCTCCTCTCCCACTCTGGAGCGCGCTCAGCGAAACTTCTCGCTCTCTGAACGCTGCTTGAGACGGCAGACTGGATGTCAGTTAGGTGGAAAAGCAACTCAGGATGGAAAGGAGGAAAATTTAAGAAGAAAATTTAAAAAGTTCTGCAGAAAGAAAAAATTGTTTCCCCCAAAACTGCTCGCTGAGAGTTGAAAGAAACCAAAACAGAAAAATAAAACGATTTCTACAAATCCTGCAACCACAGGTGGGTCAGATGCAACAGCTTCTGTTACGATATATCTCATTTATTATATATTTTATAAAACCAGTAGAGGACCCACACCTCAATGAGCTACGCAGGAAACCACGAATGTAACATGAGCTGACCTGGGACATTTATTCTACAAATATAGAAATAAATTGCAACGTTGCTTCAAACTTCCTCCATCACTGAGAGGTTGTGGTTATTGACATGAAGTCATCATTTTGCTGCTGTGGAGTCAAATCAGCAGGGAAACCTGCTGATTTAATTTATAGAAAATGATTGAAATCTAAAATAGAATCACAGCGTCGCTCAGCCCTGCAGCCTGCACATCGCACCACCTGAAGAACTGAACCAAGGCGTGTGTTCATAAAATGTTCCAGCTGCATGTTTTCTGTTGTGTTTTCTGCTCAATTTCAAGTCTTTCTATTAAAAAAAGTACATCGTATTTATACACAACAACACACTCTGTGGCCTCAGTGTGCAAATGAGGTGACATAAATATTTTGTCTTGTTTTACATTTAATGCAGCACAATGAAGCAAAGACGGAGAGTCCGATAAAACAAAGGTGCTGCAAAAGCATTCACTGTAAATCCTGATAACACACACACACACACACACGCTAATGTACACATACATACGCACACATATGCAGTGAGAGTCATGGGAGTGTTACCACCTGCAACCTGCTGATAATGAAGCTGTATTTCAGCCACCTCAAGGCAGCCATCTGTGCTGGGGCTCTCCCTGCTGCCCACACCACCCCCACCACACACACACCCCCACCTCACACACACACACACAGCACTCCTCTACTGGAGCCAAGGGACTACAGTGTTTAGGATGCTCCACGTCAATAACATGACACTTTCATTATAACACAACAGGGACACACACACACACATGCATACACACTCAAACACACACACACACATTACCATTACAGGCTGCAGACAAATAAAAATGAGCGATGTTGTATTTACCCTCAGAGTCAGAGGACGCTGAGGGATCCTGTGGATATTGACCCATTAGAGTGATCCGTGTGTTTCTGGTGGATCGGTGCAGCCACCAGCCTCCAGGTTCACTGTGCACTCCTGAACCACGTTGGATGATGGCTGTTATTTGTACTCACTCATTGTGAGCTGAGCAGCTTTATTTCAACTTCTGGTCCCTCAAAGAGTGTAGAGGTGCTCAAAAAGCTGATCCGAGCAGCTGACGAATGAAAACACAGAGAGGACGACAGGAGCAAAAGATTGGAGGCTTGCAGTCTCGCAGTGATCATCAAGAAGGAAAGAGTGGCCATTGTCGCAGGAGGAGAGATGAAACCATGACAACCATCCCCACTGTTGGCCCACACTTAGAAAATGAGCTCTGTATGGAGCCTGGGAAACCAGTGTAGAAAAGGAGTCCTTCAACCCCCCCAACGTACGCGCTCACACTCATGAAGACACACTAATTGTTCAGAGTCAGCGCAGCCTCTCGCCATTCAGCCTCGACCAGCAGACACACACCACGGCGGCATTGTTCCGACTGCGAGCGGAGACGCAAACGCCACGTCTGAGAGGGAATTTTAAAAAAGACGAGAGAGCCGAAGCTGCGGCCGACATTCAGACGAGCCGGGAGGCACTTCGCTCTGCTTCAGGTTAAATACCAGGAAAACACACAGAGTCTCACCGCAGAGCAAGCTGAGCAGCTGCAACTATATGAATGTAATCAGACTACTGGTAATAATACAAATATTTAACTTTATTTGTAGCCAAGAAATGCAGCTGCAGTGCTTCACAGAAAAAAGACAGAATGAACATAAAAAACCAAGAACGAAACTAAAAGTGTTGGTCAGAAAGTTACCAGACCAAATCTAACAGTTACTTTCATTATCAATTAATTTCTTTAATTACTGGATAACTGATTTTTTTTCCGTAAAAGGTCAGAAAATAGTGGAAAACGTCCCGATGTTCCTGAATGATTCCTGAATGATTTCTGGGTGATGAAGGCGATCGTGTTCAAAGTGCTTGTTTTGTCTGATCAGCAGTAAAATCCAACAACGAAGACAGAGAAGCAGCTAATCTTGTGAATAATTTTCATTTTGCCTGAAAAATAACTTAAACAATGGTTACTTTTCTGTCAATCAGCTGTTCAATTTATCATTCGGGACATCTGTGATAACTTTATGTGCAGGTAGGTCACATGACACGAGTGCCGGGAAGCAGCGAGTCCAGAACGGTCGAGGACCAACAGCTGATCAAAGTCTGCTCAGACTCATTTATCCTTCATTCTTCTTTGTGTCAGGGTTACATCCACTTCCTCAACACACGCACACACGCACACACACACACACACACACACACACACGCATGCACGCACACACACACACACACACACGCATGCACGCACGCACACACACACACGCACGCACGCACACACACACACGCATGCACGCACACACACACACACACGCACGCACGCACACACACACACACACACACGCACACACACGCACGCACGCACACACACACACACGCACACACGCACACACACACACACACACACAGGAGGTTTAATGATGTACAGGCTTCCCTGTGTGCCAGCTCAGCAGCGGAGCCTTCGACTCACACCGGCAGCCATCAACAAGCAGCACGCCAGCACACAGCTCCGCAGACAGCGTGAGCACAGGAGTCCAGACACGGAGCTTCATCCAGGGCTGGAGGTCTGGATGCAGCGACCTCAGACCTCAGGAAAACACAGGAACCCTCATAGAACCCTGCTACAGCACAGGGCCACACACACACTACTGTTTGTAATCTAACACAATATTATTGATCAATGTGGTGATAACTTTTCCAATTAACAGATCAATGCTGAGTCTGTAAAACAACTCCAACAGTCAAAAACTCCCAAACTCTCCAGCTAACGATGACGCTGTAAACTGTGCATTTTAAAAAGATAAATTAAACGTCAGCTGATGGATTTTCTGCCAAACGACGAGGAGACGAAGTCGCAGCCGAGCTGACAGTTAGACTGAGCTGCCATTTTGTTTCGCTTCATTATTCAGGCTGACATCATGCTCGTGTTAGATGAGCTCTTGTGTTGCCGTAGTGACATATCCACCCGCTCACATCACTCGCAGTTGAAGCTGGGGTAGCACTTCATCACCGTCACGTCAGTGGAGGAAGGACGTGGATTTAAGGGCCGTTAATTCTGTGAGTTGACCTGCAACAACCCGTACAGCTGCGACTGGAAACCACATTTAAATCCCTGAAGAGGAAAGATGCACGGCTGCTGTTAGAGGCTGTGTGATTATATTTCACGTTGGCTCTAGTAGCACAAAACTGTTTTGCTAGACTGAATTGATGAATGCTGAAAGCTCGCCTGGTTTCAGGCCTCTGAATCACAGCTCACGTCTCTAATACGTGTTTCTAGCAGGTCTGGTGTTGTGCATACTGATGCCTGTTTCCCTCAGCTGGAGAAACACTCAAACCTGAACGTGTTCTGATGGTTTACTATCAGCGCAGACCATTAACTTAAAGTCTAATGCGTGCATCTTAAAGATGTTCACTCCGAGACGTCTGGCTTTGAGCTCACGACCTGGAATCATCCTGTGAAGCTTTGCTGTGGTGGACTCTCTGAGTCAGAAACTGGACTGCACAGACAGACATCCATCACTGATGAGATAAGATCGCACAGCCATGGTGGTGTCGGAGCAGCTATGGAGGAATCGCTGTTTGGACCGCGCTGCAAATGCTGCTCAGGGAAGCAAGAACTGAAGTGTGAGTGTTTTCACCACAGAAAGTTGTCGGATGTGTGGAAACCTTTTCCTCTGACTCAGTCACTGTAATCAATCCTGCTGACGAACAAAGCAAATGATCTGTGAGTCTTCCTGTGAATTAAATGCACGCTGTAGTTTATTCCATCTGCTAAACAGAAATATTGTGTAATTAATACAGCAGCTGTTACAACCCAACTCCACCAACCAGCTAATTGGTTGGTTATGAATTATTCACCCGCTGAGGGAACGGAGCGCGGAGCTTCTGCTGGAACTGGAGGGGGACACCTTGATCATTCGCGGCTGCATGTGTCCACAGATGGTGGGGCATCCCAAACAGAGAGCCTGGCCTGAGCCATCCAGAGAGTAGACCACACCGCTCAGCAGTGAACGAACAGACATCAACACTCCTTTGAGTCTAAAAGAAACATTCGCCATGTTTCCATGTGTGAGAGTTCACAAAAGCAAATGAAAATCAATGAAGCAGAATGTGATCGCCTGCTGATCCTTTCTGATCAGCTTTGGAATCTGGGATTACTGGGATGGATCTAATGGACCTGCAGGACCTTTAAATGGCTACCGATTTCTCATGAGAACTGTGTATTATATGACAAAGTGAAAACAACAGAGTGAAGCATTTAGCAGCTAAAGAGCCAGATGTTTCCCTCACGAGCTGGAGGAGACCAAAGAGGAGCGTAAAGGAGAGTGACTATTGGACGAAGATTGATCATGTGACACAAACACGTCTCGTGATTGATCATGTTGCTCCAAATGAGCCACTTACAGTCCCGGTTCGACTCATTAGCATGCAGTTCACTGTGAGATTCAGGTTTTCATACCTGAATAGATGCAGAATGTCATTCAGTACATCACCTGTTGTTTCTAATATTTTGTCCAGCTGATTTATATCAGGGGCAGACTAAATATTAGAAACACCTGTGAGCACAACACCATCTGCAGCCTCCAAAATGAGTTGAATCAACACCTCTAAAACACATTTCTGCCCAAATGACTCACGAAAGCCTGAAATATGACACTCTGATTTCTTTTAACAAGCAGCAGCGACACACGTGTTCCATATAAACAGATAATGTGACATTCGGCACAGACGGGCCGTCAGAACATCAGCCTGCTGCCATCTTAACCCATCCAGTCCAGAAACCAGCTCAGCAGACTGCACCATGAAAACAAGTGTGTGTGACGCTGCAGCTGCAATGTGTGTGTGTGTGTGTGCACAGTATGCGTGTGTTAACCCATGAGCTGAATGTATGAATGTGTGTGTGCGTACAGTGTGTTTGTGTGTTAACCCGTGAGCATGTGTGTACAGTATCTGTGTGTGTGTGTGTGTGTGTACAGTATGCGTGTGTGTGCGCGCGCGCGTGCAGGCGCCGGACAGTGCAGCATCACTGCTGTGGCTCCTCCGCAGAGAGCAGCCTCAGCACAGCGGCCCATGTGACAGATGGATGCTATAACGGAATTAGAGACAAGAAGAATCACAAGGGCCCATTATCACCGAGCCCTCTCTGCCTGACAACAAGGATTAAAGGCGCATCACCACCACCTCCACCACCACCGTCACTATCACCACGGTCATGACAGCCGCATCCACCTGAAACACCCGCACTTATCAGGCATTTTACCCGCTTCTCGTTTCCCGCATCCGCACATACAGAACACGCAAAAGCAAAACCTGCAAACCAACATGATGTCAGCGCGGCAGGCGCGGTGATGCTGAGGAGGGTCCTGACAGCATCATCCGCATCTGGAAGCTTTCAGAGGGGGCTTTCACTAACCTGTCTGTCCTTTGCCCAGCGTCTTCTCCAAGCGGTAAGGTCCCACATAGTTGGCGTAATGCCCGCTGTTCGCGTCCTTGCCCGACGATGACATTTTTTGGCGTGAAAAGAGTCGCAGCGTGGATTTTTTTTCCTGCGGGTCTCCGTGTGGGACGCGTTTCTGGAGCAAATCCGCGGTGCAGTGGAGTTCGCCTCAGTCGGCGTTCCGGTCTTTCTGGCCGCTGGTCGCTGCGATATAGCCTACGTCTGTCCGTGCGCGTGTGCGTGCGTGTGTATGTGTGTGCGCGTATGTCTCCACGTCCGCTGCTCACGGTCCTCCGCTGGTTTCGTCCTCAGTGCGGCTCAGATTGCGGTTTTGAGTCCGGGTGTCATGGTGTTGGTGCCGGAGGAGCGGTGCGCTGCAGCCCCGTTGGGTGTGATCTGATGATGGGACAGCATCTAAAGCTACTGCCTGCAGCTCCAGCAGCTGCGTCAGCACACAGCCGAGCTGAAAGGACACTTCCGGCTGCACCTTTCAAAATAAAGGCTGCTCCCTTCCCTGGCAGGTAGAAGCTAATAGAAATATATGAAAATTAAAAGAAATCTAACTGTGAATATTGTACATGATGAGTTCTTTGTACAACATTAATCCATCTATCTATCTATCTATCTATCTATTAGATACTGTCGCTTGGTAAATCACTTTTTTATTTAAATTTGTAAGATGTCAAAATTCATCATAATAACAGTAGCTGATTCATTTTCTGTTAATCAATTGATTGTTTTCAGTTTTTCTAACGGCATTCCAGCTTAATTTCTACATTTGAAGGAGTTAAAATTGTTTTGTTCTTGGTGTAGAAACTTTTGTTTCCACGCTGTAAATTCCACATTTCACTGATGCACAACACTAAAATAAAAAATCTGAGTGCATTTTTAATTTCCACTGTCAAATTTTCAGCCCACAGGCAGCAAACTGCAGCAGTTGTCTGCGAATGTGCAGGCAGGTAATTTAACTTTAATTCAAAGTATTAACCCCTTATTTTTATCTATAAAATCATACAATCACACAATCAGTATGACACCAAACAACAACAAAAACAACTCTCGGGCGAAGGCAGGGGACACCCTGGGCAGGTCGCCAGCCTACCACTCCACTCATTCACACCTACGGACAATTTAGAATTATCAATTAACCTCAGCATATTTTTGGACTGTGGGAGGAAGCTGGAGAATCCGGTGAAAACCAACGCTGCACAGAACATGCAAACTCCTTTTTATTCACAGAAAGACCCCCAGGCGGGATCGAGCCGGGGATCTTCTAGCTGTGTTCAGCCTATTCATAGGCAAACTTTTTGTAGCGCTTAAAGTGTGCTTTTATTTTGAAAATCAATTCGTCTAACTTCCGCTGCCATTCCTGCTTGACGCATCTGCTTTAATTAGGGAAAACGCATGCGCAGTGAGCTTGCATCGCAGGGGTTGGTGATTGAATTCGGGTCGAGGTGACAGTGGGAGATGAGACGCTGCCGCCGTTCAAAACTGCTCTTTTTCCTGTCTATAAATAACCCGGAAGGAGTGCAAAATAAAACACATTAAAAGGCCACAGAGAGGCAGAATTTTCCCATGATGCACCAGTGAGACACTCTGCAATGACACATCTTTATGCACATTTCTGCTCATTTAATGTGTTCAGCCAATCAGCCTCAATTATTCACTAAAGATGAAGAATCACTTTTGTCAGTGTGTGTGTATGTGTGTGTGTGGTATGTGTGTGTGTGTGTGTGTGTGAGTGTGTGTGCGTGTGTGTGTGTTTGGTGTGTGTGTGTGTGTGGGTGTGTGTGTGTGTGTTCCACGCTGGGACACTTTCACTTGATTAAACCAGCGGTTGGTGACATCGACCATCTATCTGTCTCATCACTCCTTCACAACAAAAGCCTTTTGACCCAGCACGCTCAGTGGCAGATGTCCCCCCCCACACACCACCCCCCCCACCCCCCGACACACCCTCCTCCTTCTGCCTCCCTCCTCCATCTCTATCGCCCTCACCCACCCCCTTCAAATCCAAGTCTCTAACAAAGGCAGGGGGTGCTCCACGGGGCAGCTTCCCCCAAATCACTTCCTGTTAATTAATGTCACACCCCCACCCACCCTACCCTCCATCAGCGATGCAGCAGGAGGTTATGACCCCGTCCACAGATCAATGATGAGTCTTCTGTCAGGTTTCTGGTCTCTGCTGTCTGAGCCCCTGGTGGCTGTGATGCTGTTTGACAGCTGCAGACGGCACTAAAACCACACCGTCCCAATCACCTCCGTGTGGAATAATCTGCCATAATCAGCCAGCGTCTGGGGAGGGGGCACGCGACCAGGAGGAGGAGACCAGGGCTGCTGGACCACTGAGGATAACAGTGCTTTCCAAAGCCACACGAGGGGCCGCTCCAACATAACCCACCAATCCAGAGTATTAGTCAAATGACCAAACTGCATCCCCCTTGTTCAGCTGCACCCCCCCCACCCCACCCCCCCTGACTTCACCTCCACAAGTGAATCTGTAGGTCGTTAGCAAAACATGCTGAAGTTAGCACAACCATCGATTTATCCAGCACTGTGTGTGTACATGTCTGTGTAGCAGAGTTGTTGGATGACATAAGGAGGATGGCCCACAACACACAACTGAACTGTGAAGGAATATGGCCGAGGTGGAACTGACTGAAACACTCCTCCTTTTTGTTCTTTATTGTTCTATTGATCATCATCCTCTAAGAGGTTTTACACTCTGCTGCGATTTCAAACAAGCGCGCACTGTTTGTTTTTGCATCTGTATTAAACTACAGTCTAATACAGGAATGTCTGAAAAGTTCCTTAATTTTAAAGTGTGCAAAAGACTGCCTCAGTCTGCAGAGGAGTCTGTTGATAAATGAAAAGAAACACATCATTATGCACTTGGGATGTTTTTCCTCAACCAGGGTGTGAACAGAACCATGACTTCTGTGTGCTGTCACACCTTTAGAACCCACCGATCACTCTGATTCCTTTAAATGAATGCTGATTTTGACAGAAACTGATTTAAATGCAGGTCTGATGGAGCCGTTAGACGCCCCCTGTCTCTTCTTCTCTTTATCTTGATACCAACATAATGAGCTGTGTCTGAGGAAGCCATTAGCACCAGACACACACACACACACACACACACACTCTTACAGACGAGGTAGGAAGTGTGAGTGTCGAGGCCAGTGGTGCTGGTTTCTATCTGGCCGGATGAGGAGGGAGAACAGGCCACAGGATGCGCCCTTCACTTTTCAAGATAATTCTGGAAGAAGAGGCTTAGCCTGCAGTCTATTTCTGCATTAGTCAGCTCTATTGTGGCTGTCTTGCCAACAGAGCAGGAGCATAATGCAGACACACACACACACACACACACGCACACACAGTTCACTTATATATTTCAAGCCGAAGACGCCAAATGGAGAACATCTCCTCTGACAGATAAAGTGAATCACTGAGATGAGGCGAGGACAGAAGATTTATACCAAACTCCATAAGAGGAATGTTTTTTTTTTAGAGGAATGTCCTCTAAATGCGTATTTGTGAGAAACATGACGGCTGAGGTCATCGTGTCTGCAAACAGCACATTAATCAACAAAAAGCCTGGACGCCGCTCAGCCGATTAGAATATATTTTCCATCAGTGAAAAAGTGATGAGGCTGAATGTTTTCAGCTGAAACTCATCAGCGCTGAAATGGCGTCTGACTCGGTTTGTTTTGGTGTGAGCTCCACATGTGCTGAGGTGTTTCTAATTAACACTCCTTTACAACAAATTACACCTTGTTTGAAAATTCTGTCGCTAATTTGATTTCAGTGCAGATTCATTTTGGGACACGAGCAGCAGCGGCGAGCACAGGAAGCAGATTCACTGTCAGTTTTCACCACATATCTTTCCAACTGTTTCTAATTCAGTTCGTTTTGTTGTGTGTGATTCCCTCTTGGGAATGGTACTTTATTTAAAAAGGTCTGTTCGCTGAAGCCTGAAATCACGTTCTCCTTTAGAACCGTATTGTTCTTGATGAGATCACATAACCTACTTTCTTCATACAGATGCAAATGATATTTTCGGTCCCTGTTTTGGTCGAACAGACCAAGAGGAGGAAGCATGAAGCATACGGACTGACAGCTCGCCCTTTCATTGGACAGTTTGGTGACTCTCCTCCTGCATTGTCGGCTCGACATGGACACACGAAGGAATAAAGTGACAAACAGGGAAACCAGACCTGCATCCTGAAGGTAGTCCTGGTGTCCTTGTCCTGATTTCAATCCAATGGCAGTGCAGGAAGTAGCGTGCCCTTCATGTAGCACTAATGCCGGGTGTGGAGGTCAGGGTGGTGGACAGGCCTGCAGTGAGTGATGCAGGAGACCTCATTTGGAGTTCATGTTTGGATTTTTATGGACTGATCTTGCTTCCTCTGAAAATCTCCTCCAGATCGGTTTTAAAATAGATTAAAAACAAAAAAACAAAACTCTGCTTTGAATAATAATGTGTGTCTGATGCACGAAAAAGATCAATTACCTTGTCATAAATTCTTTAAAATGACTTTGACTCCTTCTCCCTCATAGAAAAATCTGGAATCTTCACTACTGGACACAAAAAATTTGTAATATTCAGTGAACAGTCTGTTCTCAGTGTGTGTGACCTGGAGGTTTCCTCCATCGCAGGTGTGTAAGATGCTTATGGGGTCATTCTTGTGATGTCACAAATCATGTTTGCATGCACCCATCTTTAATTTCCAGATGTGAAAAGAATGTACAATGATTTGAAACTAATACAACTAAGAAATAATTATTAATTATTATTATTATTATTATTAATAAACAGCAAAATAGATCAAGCAAAAAAGAAATAAAATACAGACTGAAGTCTGACGTTCACAGTGACGCTCGAACATTTCAACTGGAAGTAAAACACTTTTCTGACTGGAGGAGTCAAACTGGAGGGTGGTGCTGGGGCTGCACAAACGGGACGAAAAAGCATGTTCAGTGGTGTCCTATTTTGATTCTATGACACACACTAAACCCACCTGATTGATGTTACTATGAAACATGAAAATATAAATCTGTCCTCTACAAATTCTTTATTTTAATTCATTTGAAATGTCCCTCAGAATCTCGCAGTTCCTGCTGTCACAGAAGTCTTCCTGTGTCGCTCTGTGGTGCTTCATGTTGCTGTTGATTTCCAGGAAGAACAACTGAAATGAAGTGAAAACAAAGTCTGTTGTTCTAATCACTTCTTGCTCGACTGCAGCTTAACAACAGCTCCTCCACAGACAAATTGTTAGTAATTAAGTGGGGGATGCAGCGAGATGTGTGCAGTTCAGTGGTAATTATAAAACTGCTAATTTAGAGAGTTGCTCTGTAAACCCATTTAGATTACAGCACTGCAATTAAATTGGCAAAAGACTATAATTACTAACACCACTCGCAATATGCAACCTCACATTCAGTCTAGCTTCCCTGTTTTATCTGTCAGAGCTGGACTGCTTCCCATTCAACTCACATCTTGAAAGTATATTAAAAGTACCAAAGCTTCATGTTAGAAAAGGTGTTTCAGCTAGTAGGAAATTACACAGGTGCAACAACTCGTCACAGCTGTTTTTGTCACCTGTCTCTTTCTGAAGGGGAGTTTTTTTTTTCCCAGACAGACAATAGAAAGGAAAGTCTTATCTTCTGTGTTTGACACCTGGAGGTTGGACCACGTCTGGCTTCAAGGCTGCTTGTGATGTCATGAAATCCTGCAGGTGAGTCCAGGTGTTAAAGGTTTAAGGTGAGAGAAACTGAATCCTTATGCTGTAAAAATTGAAATTGGTGTCTAACATGCAGTGTTTCATTTTAAAACAAGAAATAGAAACAAAGAAATAAATTCACCAAAATGTAAACAAGTGTGTCAGTTAGAGAGAGTCAGTTCATTTCTGTTCTTTCTTTGTTTGAGGTGTAAAATTCACTGAAACAGTCTAAAATGATTTTATTTTAAAAATTCCCTTTTTATTGTCTTGTTGACCTATTCCTCAGTATCAGAGATGGAAACATCATCGTATCAGACCTGACCATTTTCAAATGTTAATTTCATCATTGTGGGTGTGACGCTGCCATCCAGTGGCTCCCCTGCAGAACAGCACAGTGACGTCTGCTGCTGAGGAGCATGAAGGAGGTCTCTTCTCCTCAGTTCTGTGTGTGTGTGTGTGTGTGTGTGTGTGTGTGTGTGTGTGTGTGTGTGTGTGCCTGTGAGCACATGTGCATCCTTGTACATATATCTTGAACCAATCTGAGTTGAGTCTTTGGGATTGAGGACATTTTGGCTGGTCCTCACTTTCAAATAGATTTTTAAAGGACCGTTTGAAGGTTCAGACTCGGTTTTACTTTACAGAACAATCACCCTAAATACACCTGCTGAATTCAAGAAGATGATTTAGTGAAGGAATACCAGATGCAAACTGTTGTTGCTGTGGCTGGTTGTGGTTGACTGCTGACAGACTGGTTTGATGCATACCTGAGATTTTTGCCGGATCAGAATGCTGTCCAGGCATGTTAGCCCTACTTAGCAGATTTAGCTTTTGTTTGCATGCTACATGCTACTTTTTGGCCAAACATACTGCTGGTATAGTAAGCAGTTTGGTTTAGGAAACACTTCTGGATGCACGGCGACAGCTACACTGAGTCTGATAAACTTTTATTACTGAGGTCAGTAGGTTCAATTGTTTTCAGCTTCTTTTATTGTTAGACCACAGCTCTGTCCTTCAAACCGTCTGCTCCATGTTGTAAATCTTCTTATGATCATCTTTCCTTGTCTACACCCAAGCTACAAACTTCTATCTTATGGAATCTCTGACATCGATTATCATCGAAAGTGAACTGGTTTCATGTCACGTGTCTGTGAGCTCGGTAGTTTAGTCAAAAGCTGTATTATGAGGAGGAGAAGTAACTCCCTGCACTGTTTTACAGTAACACATAAAACCAGACCAACCAGCTCTCAAAACATAAAAGCTATAATGCACAAACGGTGATTCGTCCTTTAACGATGTGTTGACGATGCAGCTGAAACAAATCAGTCCGGCTGACACAGAAGATTACTGGCAGCTTTAAGGAAGTACAGAAGAACTGTGCCAGTAAACAGGCTGGCACTGATCCACTGATGGCCGATAACCTGCTGGATTACATTTCTGCAGTTACAGCAGTAAGGAGCAGTCTGACGATGCTTTTGCTCTTTACTTGAAGGGTGTTGGCGACAATGTTTTTTTACTCAGAAACACATTCCTGCACGTAGACAGCAAAAAGACAGATGAAAGCAAATGAAAGAAACTGTACTGTGTACTGTACAGTGTATAGTATGTACTGTGCTGTACGTAGGATACCTGATTTTCTTTTTTAATTTTTTTTCTTTCTTTTTTTTCATTTTTGAAATTCTTTTTGTGGTTTGCACAGTTGTAATTTTTTGCTCTGTTTGTTCTTATTTGCACCTTTATTATTCTTGTTCTTCCTATTGTTCTTATTTTGCACCTTATTGTTCCTATTGTTCTTATTTGCACCTCCATTTGCTGTTTGTACCCCCCCCCGTGTGTTCTGAAGAGCTTCCGCAAGAGTGAATTTCTCCATTGTGAGATTAAAAAGTTTTATCTAATATAATCTAAACACCTTCAGCCCTTTTACAACAAATACATTTTGATCAATAATAGTTAATAGTTAAAGTCAATGAGACCAATGAGTTTTAATTTTTTTTTTTTAATATATATATATGCACATACATACATATACAATGAACAATAAGTGACATATAACTTTATTTACCATCTGGATGTCTAAAATTAAGTCTGGTTGTTAGGAGAATTATGTGGGATTTATACGATCCAGACAAGTTATTGATAACACAGTAAGGTTGTTGTTGTACAAACTCAGAACAAGATGAATGATGAATGATGTGAACCAGTTGTTCAGGTGTGTGAACGCCTTCGGTTTCTTTGTGCTGTATAAAAAGCACAGCTGACACAGACGATCTCAGAGCCTCCTGCTGCATGATGTCAGGTGAGTCACACAGAAACTTTATTTAACTATTTCACTCTTTTCAACTTGGTCTGAATCATCCAAATATATTGATTTTACTTACCTGCAATTAGTCGTCAAGTGCTTTAACTGGAAGTAGACATAACTGTATCCAATCAATGACTGAGAAGAATACTGTGTTTGACCGCTGCAAATGATCTGCAGTGAGTCTCAATGAGTACAATGTTTGATTCTTTGGAACAAAGTAAATTATATTCATTTTCCCTCCAGGTTTTAAAGCACAGTTAAGGGCAGTTCACGGAAAAGTCGGATCATGTCTACAGTGAACAAAGAAGGACAAGAGCCTGCAGGTACTACTAACAATACTCACATACCCACAAACAAATGGCATTTTCTCATTCTTTAAATAAAGTAGAAGACATTAAAAATATCTCTGCCATTAAAACTCGTGGATAACAGTGACTGGCAAAATGTTTCACTTCATGCAGACGTCAGACCAGCGTACAGTTTTCTTGAGATACCTGTGATTATGTGATTATGTGATGGCACTAGTTGAGTTATTATTTTTGTGGCCTACAGAGTTATGTAACATGTCAAAAGTACAACTTAATTTTAACTAATCTATCTACATTCATTATTTCCCCGTTTCAATTGTGAAACACTTGTTTCAAAGTCTGTTTCTATATGAGCACTATAAATTAATCATTTATCATCCTTTGAATGATAGACAATAATGACTCAGATATTGGGCAACACTGTAATGGTGATTTACAGGTTGTACATATGATGGTCTGGGAGCTATAAATAGCCACCATCATGTATAATAGCAGCTATTCCGTTTATGCACCTTCACAATCACAACATACTGCAGCTACTTACAGTTTGTCAGCTGCTTTACACTGAAACTGCAATCACTGTAGTGTGTTGTGTTTCCACTGATCTGATATGAATTATGAAGAATACAATGTTTTTGTTTCTGTGGTAGTAACAGTGATTGACTGAAACTAAAGATATTACATTTATGTTGTCCCTGGGTTTTAAAGCTGAGGGGAGTCAGACCGTGTCTACAAAGAACACAGAAGGACAAGAGCCTGCAGTTACACTCCCATTTAGACTACTTTTATCTGTTCATTCATTCATTCATCCCACCTTGTTTGTACATACTGTATGTACATGCATGTACACATGCAGTTTTTTTAAAATAAGATAATTTAGTTTTTTTATTAAGGGGTCACCAAATGTTTCCAAACACAAATCATGACTAATTCACGTTTTGTCAAGGGAGAACTGAAACTGAGCATTACAGGCATCCTGTGGGGGTTTTGACCTCGAGGTCACACACAATGTGTCACAGAGAGAAACATGACTTTTGTTTGTTTACAAAAAACTCCGCAGGGCATCTTTACATGAAATCCTTCTTAAAAATACTGAGGAGGAAACTTCTTTACAGGTGAAAGGATGAAATGAGGAAAGTAAAGCATCTGAAGCAACAGGTGGGGACAGTTACCCTGTGCCATGCCAGATCCAACAGGATGTCACTGTAAAAGCAGCTGTTTAACTTGATTACATGTTGCAGGTGAACTTGTCAGCCTGTTGCCTGCAGCTCTTTGTTGCTGCATATGCTTCACTGCAACATTTAAACATTTAAAACAGTGACACCTGCAGTACAGGATGTGTCTGCGTCTTGTTTTTCGATAAATCAAAAAGTCTACTAAAACAGCAAGTATGTACAATTCAGTCTGGTAACAGGCCCAGTTAGTGCATGCATTTTAAATTTTTAGCCACAACTAAACTGTTACTGACATAAATGTGTACTTAACGGAGTAATTCAAAATTTTGCAAATAGACAATTAATCAATACCACACTCTGCTCCCAGTTGTTTTCATTAAGAAATACTCATAGCAAGCAACTCAAATCACACACACACACACATACTCATACAATACACTACATGTTACCTGCTGTTAATATCTAAAAGTGATCCTCTCTTTCTCTTTGACAGTCCTACTCAACTTCCTGTCCAAACTTGGACTGAAGAAATTTTATCCCAACAAGCTCACTCTTCGGTCGCTCTTGGAGATTAACAAAAACAGCATATATGAAGAAGCAGTTCTATCAGTGGAGGAAATACCATGGTGCTTCCTCAGAAAACTATTTAAAATCAATGCAGAATGCAGGAACTTAACACAACTATCGAACAATTACGATGAAAACAATGACCTCTTTGACCTGGACCTTTACACTGCAGATGATTCTGCAGATGATAATGAGGTCAACCCTCTCGACCTCATAGTGGCACTCTTTCTTTGTGCTGACAGCTTCTTGCAACAGGAAATGGCCCTGAAGATGTCAATGTGTCAGTTTTCTGTCCCATTCATGTTGCCCCATGGCAATAACAGCCAGTGTACCCTGATGCTGTGGGCTCTGAGGGACATCGTCAAAGAGTGGTGTCCACATGCTTTGTCTGAATCAAGAGGCTTTGTTGAAGATAACATTGTCCAAGCAAATATACCATTCTATTCATTTGTGAGGCTGAAACACTGCAGTTTATCCAAGTCCCAGATTTTGAATCATGTTCTCAGTCGTGGCCAACAGAATCACAACATCTTCATACACAGAGATGTGGAAGGAGGGTCACTTGACAGAAGGATTGCAAATGGTTTGGTCGAGGTTTGCTGGTACCTTCCTTGTGGAAGAGAAAATCTTGACATATTTCCAGAGCCAGTTGCCTTTGCCAATTTGCGAGGAGACATTTATGAATCACTCGCGCAGTTCACTTTCCTTTTTCAAGTGTCAACTGCTACCTTTGTATTCCTGGACAAAGTTGAAGAAAATGAGCATAAGATTCTGACTTCTCTTCCAGAAGCAAGCTCCAAACTGTTCTTGGTTGTTAACCCCAAGGCAGAGAATAAAATGGACATGATGTCTGTGAAGAAAACATGTCAGGATTTAGATTTACCACAGACCAAGGTCAAAATCAAAGACTCAAGAGTAAATGTAGCAGAGTTTTCAAAGAAACTTTGTGCAGCCATCAAGGCATCCCTGTTTGATGTCAAAACCACAATCAGCATTGTGAATATGGTTGGCAAAGCAGTTGAACTCGGTCTGTCTGTGGATGAAAGCAAAAGCGCCAAACAAATGAAAGTAGCTGATGAGATCATGGACGGCATCGGGGTGCGAAGTATCTCTCACTACAAGAAACAGCAACTTCCTCTGCAAGGAGATAACTGGAAAAGGTTATCGCTGTTAGAGAAGAAGGAATGCAGGATGAAGGTAAGCAGTACCTCAGGCCTTGAAGAGTATAAATCTCAGCTACAGGCAGAAAAACAAAAACTCAGGGAGGAGCAACGCAAACAAAAACTTTCGAAAGGAATGAAGAGTTTTATTGAAAACTTATCCACAAACGACAAAGAGAAAAGAGATTTTTTCCTCAAGTCGATGAAATTCAAGTTTAATACACATTCTCGGGACAAACTTAGTGTGCTGCGTAGCAAATTCAAAGAGCAATGCAAGAGGAAAGATGCTAAACTGATTGCAGAGTTGGATCAGGCTTTGCTGGATAGCTCTTTAGGAACAGAGCATTACATGAGAGAGATGGGACTGATCTATGAGGTTTTCTTGCAGTCAGAAGAAAGTGCAGATGAAATGTCTCACCTCCCTGCTTTGGCTGCTGAAATGCTCTTGGATGGATATCCTTTAGAGCTCTTGGATGGAGATGCTTCCAACGTCCCAGAGAGATGGGTGACAGATGTGCTGATGGAGCTTCACAAGATGGTCGGAGAGAAGAGCAGACTGTTGGTGCTGACTGTGTTGGGCGTTCAAAGTACCGGGAAGTCGACGCTCCTCAACACCATGTTTGGTGTGCAGTTTCCTGTCAGCAGTGGCAGATGCACAAGAGGAGCTTTCATGCTCTTCCTCAAAGTTGGAGAGGATATAAAAAGGGACTTGAATTTTGACTTTATAATTCTGATTGACACAGAGGGTCTAAAGTCTCCTGAACTGGCACAACTAGAGGACAGTTATGAGCATGACAACCAGCTGGCAACCTTTGTCATTGGTTTAAGCGATGTCACCATTATAAACATCGCAATGGAGAACGCCATTGAAATGAAAGATGTCCTGCAGATCGCAGCTCATGCATTCTTGAGAATGAAACAAATTGGTAAAAAGCCAGTTTGCCATTTTGTGCACCAGAATGTTGCTGGAGTTTCAGCTCACGCAAAGAGCATGACTGAAAGGAAACATCTCTTGGACCAGCTCAATGAAATGACTCAAATTGCAGCTGAAATGGAAAGGCAGCCTTCCATACAGGCATTCACAGATGTGCTAGACTATGACATGGAGCAAAACAACTGGAACATCCCAGGACTCTGGCATGGGACCCCACCAATGGCACCAGTAAACACAGGTTACAGTGAAGCTGTAGCCGAGTTCAAGAGAAACCTTTTGGTGACACTGAAAAGAGACAGAAGCAGTGAAGCCTCACAGATCCCAGAGTTTCTGGAATGGATGAGAAGTCTGTGGAAAGCAGTAAAATATGAGAACTTCATCTTTAGTTTCAGAAACACTCTTGTTGCTCATGCATACAACAATCTTTGCAAAGAGTTCAATCAATGGGAATGGGAGTTCAGGAGAGAGATCCTCTCCTGGCTAAAAGAAGCAGAGTTAGAAATCTTAAATACTGACAATGAATCTCAGATGGAAACTTGGAATAGACTGGTCACATCAAAAAAATCAGAGGTGCCCGATAAAATAGAACTCCAACAAAAAATAATAAAGGAGAAGCTCTGTGCATACTACAAAAGGAAAGACAGACATGTAAATCTGATAGAGAAATACAAAACTGACTTTCTCAACAGTATCAACAGTCTTGCAAATGAGATCAAGCGTTTAGCGTGTACTAAACTGGACTGTGTGCTTGAGCTAAAAATAGGTTTAAAAAAGGCTCAGGACATACAGAGGAAATACAGAGATGTGATTGAAGAGCAAGTCATGAAGCTCCTGACCGACTGCAAAGACTCCAGACTGCCAGATGAACAGGTGACGCAGGAGTTTGAAAAGATGTGGGCGAAAGCCACTGAAAATCTACCTGGTCTGACAGAACGAGACGTGTCTGCATGCATCCTCAACCAACTGAGAAAACATTTCTCAAATCACAATGCAAATGAGAAATTGCAAAATATTGATGAGCTAAGTAAAATGGGTAAGGATCAATTTAAGATCAGATGGAATCATACTGACTGCTTTGTGAAGAAGTTTCTTTGGAGTGCAGATTTACAGAGCTTTGCAGACAACATCATTGAGACTTCCACACAGTTTATTCTTGATAAAATGAATACAAATGAAGATTACCATGAATCCTTCACAAGAGACCTTCTGGAACAGATGGATGAAAGCCTACAACATGGCTACACGCACTACAACACAAATGCGCAGTTTGAGATAGACCTGAAACTTCACATCTGTGGCATTGCCTCGAGGGAATTCCTGAAAATGCACCGGAAATTCATTTCAGACAATGACTCTCGAAATCAGCTGGAGAAGTACAAGCCTCAGTACTTATCAGACTTTCTGGATTTATACAAACAGAGAGATCACTGCCAGCGCAAAGCAGCTGAGTTCGTCAGATGCTGTATCAAACCTGCTGTTGAGGAGTACATCCGCAGATTTCTGGGGATAAACATTGTGGATGAAATTGTGACAAGTTCGAGTTCAGCAGAGTACAGTTCCCGCTCCCTCTTCCAGTACAACATTCAGAAAGAGTTGCTGCAGAATGACGACTTCAACAGCTTTGTCAAGTACATTAGTAAGTATGAGATCTATGTTAAGGATTGGATATTTCAGCACATCTTGCAAAAAATGTCAGAGGACAAAGCTTTGTGCAAGCTGAAAAATAAGCAACTGCAGGTCATCGTTAAAAAAATAATAGAAGCAACAGAACGAGCCTCAAAAGGAGTGGATGGCGTTCTGCTGCCAGATACCCAGCGAAGCATCACTGAGCTCATCACCAAGATGCGCATATATCTGATTAAAGACATCTCACTTTCAGTGGAGGCTGAAAGACGTACCTTGTTTCAAATCCAAAGTACATGCCACCCGTTTATCAACAGCCTCAAGACCTCAATAGAAGACTTACAAAAACAGCTTCAGGAGGAATTCTCCAGCTCAGACAACATCACCCAGACTCTGAACAAGCTCCCTAATAAACCACAAGATGAACTTTTTAGGCGGGTGTTTGGCTGTGGACAAAAATGTCCATTTTGTAAAGTCCCTTGTGAGGCTGGAGGCAAAAAACACAAGCTACATCATGCATCTGTTCATCGGCCACAAGGTCTTGGTAGTTATCGGAATATAGACAGTCAGAAGCTGGTCGAAACACTGTGTACAACGTCTGTGTACGGTGAACGCGTCTTCAGAAACACAGACACTAAAGAGGAGTGGCATCCTTACAAGGAGTACACCACGTACTATCCAGACTGGCACATTCCTCCCGACCCCTCCATAGAGGCATCTGACTACTGGAAGTACGTCCTGGTAAAATACAATGACAGATTTGCTAAAGAGTACAAAGCCAATCCAGCTGATGTTCCAGAGGCCTGGAGGTGCATCACGAAGGAACAAGCACTGAAAGGCTTAAAAGTTGCCTTCAACATTAAATGAACAATCGACAGAAGACTCCTAAAGAATGTGAAACATGAAGGAACATTACTAGAAATCATTTAGTAACTGTATAATAAAGACGGATCAATCCTGTTTAAAAATCAGCAAACTAGGCTGAACAAGTGTCCCACAAAACTTGAAGATGAGGCGTAAAGTATTTTTCCAGCCGAGTTCGAGATCATTAAAATGTGTCAGATGTTGTGAAACTGCATTCAGTGTAAATATAATTTCAGTTTGACAGAATGCAGGATGAGGTGTTTTATTTTTGAAATGTATTCTGACGTGATTCTTCTCTGAACTTCTGACGTACAGATACTTTATTTTAGAGAAATGACAGTTGAACAAGTTGCACAGACATTTTTATTTTTAATGGTTACCTGCATGATTCTTTTCACACAGAAAAGTAAATTGATATGTTTGATAACAGTCTACAGATTACAGATTTGTCATATTGATGCAAATCATTTCTTAGTTGATGTGTAAATAAAGGACAGAGCAGAGTGGGAAAACTTTGCTGCACATGTGATGTGTTGTGATGTGTTAAGGCCATGAACAAAGTGGAATCAGTGAATTTATGTCACACTTGTCTTTTTCCTTCATGTTTCTCTTCCTCATTATTAGTATTTCATGATTAAGAGTTAGTTAACTCTCATTATTTCTGGTGCATTATTATTTTATCTCACTTTGGGCAGCCCTGTTCTAAACTCTCAAAATGAATGAGAGAGAAATAGTTTTTTTTTGTCTGACTTAAACATGTTTTAAACCGTCTTTTTATTTTTACAAATGTGCTTCTTTATTCATGTTGTTACATCACTTGATGCATAATGAATAGTGCTCATGATAACACTAATATGATTATGATGATAATGTCATTACTACTGTAATATTTACCAGATGCATTTGTAATCATTACTTGCCATAACATTTTAAAAACAGAGAAAGATGTATGTGTATCACCAATATTTAAATAAAAAGTCATGTAACTTTAAATAAAGTCTCCTTTAATAGCACCATCTTTTTGTTAATTAGCAGGATTTTAATTGGTAGATTTACCTTTTCTTATTTACTAAGTAGGAATATTCTTCCCCTTCAAGTATAAATCCAGAACATGATAAAAAAAAAAATCAAATGACATAATGGTAATATGTAATTAACAATAATAAGCTTATTGTCAAAGGAAAACGAAAAGAATTTGTATACCTCTGGGAACCATATATGAACATTATAGAAGCTGGGAAGTAGGCCTCATCTGTAAAATGTGGATCATGATTTATATTTAAATGTATTTATGTATTTTATTTTATTTTTTATTTTAGGACACTCCATTTCCAACCCAGTCTCACAAAACGTTGTGAAACTGTCACGTTAATTAATCAATTGTTTCGTGCGTGCCGACACGATATCCTCACTTTTTTCGTGCTACCCATAACGGATTTCAAAGTAATGTATTTTAATGGGAAGTTTATTTCGAGACAGGTCCATGGAACCGCAATGGGACACAGGTACGCTCCCTCATATGCAAATTTGTACATGAGCGAGTGGGAGAGAAGCGCTCTTCAAAAGTGTCCTTTTCAGCCCTCTTTTTATTTTCGTTTTTTAGATGATATCATAGGCGCCTGGGAACACGGAGAGGAGAGATTTTTACAGTTTATAAACATTTTAAACCAGCATCACTCGTCTATCAAAGTAAAACATAGCCTGGATACTAACGAAATTAACTTTCTGGACACTACAGTGTACTTTCAAAATGTCGACAAGCACAACAAAAAACTATTGACGAAAATTTATTTCAAGCCGAGAGATACCCACGCACTGTTACATAAGACGAGCTTTCACCCTAAACATACCTTCAAGGGCATAGTTAAATCACAAATCATCAGATTCCACCGCATTTGCTCACTTCCGACAGATCTGGAAAATGCCATAACAATTTTGTTTACCAGCTTAAGACGAAGAGGTTATTCCAAACGCTTCCTCCGCTCTATTAAAAGCAGCACACTGGCATCCCTCCGATCCGCGACAGGTGCAGCTGAATCAGGTAATCCACCACAAAATGGCGACCAGCAGGCCCAGAACAACAATAACGGCACAGGTGCAATTGTACCCCTCATTACAACCTTCTCCAATCAATATACGGAACTACACAGCCTACTCAAAACCAACTTTCGAAATAAAATGACAGACCATCCACTCCTAAATGACTATAAGGTAATTTCGGCTTTAAGAAAAAATAAAAACCTGAAAGACAGACTGGTTAAAGCCGCATTTGGGAGACACATTAATATAAATAAGACACAAGATGGCTGGAAATTTAAACCTATTATATTTTTATATAATCCATACAGTGGCAGAGGGGTAGCAGTGACTGGGAATCTGTCTATAAATGAAAAAAACGCAGTCTACTGTATACAGTGTCCAGAATGTAAATTATTGTACATTGGAGAAACAGTAAACACAATCCAGGCTAGAATTAAACAACACCTTTATAATATTAGGAATAACAAATTACAAACTCCACTGGTGAATCACTTCCGTACCCATCCCACGCAACAGCTGATCATCATGGGTCTTGAGACCTGTGCGACATGGACGGGAGGTCAGAGAAGATGGAGGGAGGGATGCTGGATCGACAGGTTGAAGACTCGCATCCCTCTGGGTCTCAATGTCCACTAGGGAGGACTCCTCCTCCCTTCCTCCTTTTCCTTCCCTCCCGGGGAGGGGGAGGGGGAGAGAGGGAGAGAGATGACACTATTTATGCCATTTTAAAAATTATTTATGAAATAAATAAATATATTATACAACTTCCACAATGGGTCATTCTTTTTAACATTGAGGACTAAGTGTGACTTTACTTAACTACTAGTCCTTTAGATGAGAAATTTTAAGGTAGTGTGAGTATGAACTTGATGAATTTACAATGGTCTCTTAGTAAAGATATTAAATTATTAAATTATTAAATTATTTTTAATTCTCGCACTTATTTAAATTATTTTATTTATCCATCTGCATGATTTACGGATTGTCTGTTGTGATTTTATGCACTTATACATTTATCTACATATGTGTTCTCTATTTTATATGGTGTGTTTAAATAAATTCACATAGCATGTAATTGATTTCTTGTGTGAACACCTGGGACACTCAGCACTTTTTTGAATTATTGCATGGTTTGCTGTGACATAAGACTTATTTTATGTATTTCCTTTTTTTATATATATATATTTCAGACCTCCTTTAATCATGTATTTACCATCTATTTAATTATTTATTATTAATCTACTTATTTACTATTTATTTATATATTTATATATTTATTTGCTATTTAACATTTTACTATGAGACCTCTGCATACTCCTACTCACCTACTATAAGGACCCAGCATAGCCATACTCCACTGAAGACACCAGGGGGGAGTGTGGACTTGGCGGCCTTGCCCTGACCCCTGTGCCAGTGCACCAAAAACCAGGACTCTGTTAAAAAATAAAATCCAATACCCCCAAGACCTAACCCTATGGGTTTAGTGCCCTGGAAGCTCCAATCTATTAATTTTGCCCCTTGTCTGGCTTTGTGGTATATTGGTAGGATTTTTCCTTTATTTGAATGATTATCGACCTGTTCTGAGTCTCCTTCTCCTACAGGTGTCACGTGCAGCAGTGCCATGGCATTTTGAGGACCCCGCTTGCTAGAGGTAAGTGTGGTTTTTGAGGTGGGGGGATCAGAGAGGGTGTTTTTGTTTAGATCATCAGCATTGTTATGCTTGTCAGACCCATTTCTCATCATGAGTTTCCTCCCCACCTCTGTTTGAGTAGACGAGGCCACCACTTTCCTCAGCTGGGGGTCCAGGCGCGGTGCTGGCACTGCCGCTGGTCCTGTGGAGGGAGTAGGTGGGTCAGAGGTTAAGACTGTGATTAAAGGACCCTCCTCTAAAATAGCCACATTAGATAAGACACATTTGTTTATTATTGGCTTGTGTCTCGGTTGATTATTTTTTATGGGTTTGGAGGAGACGTTGAGCTGAATCCTCCTTCTTTTCTTCTCTTTCCAGGGCTTTCCTGTTCTCTGGGGGATGACAAAATCATCCCCTGAGGCTGACTGGCTAGTGTGTTTTTCTGACTGTAAGATCTCCCCCTCCAGAACGCTGGTTATGGAGGATGGAGAAGAGGGATGACAGGGAGGGGGAGGAGGAGAGTAAGAAGGTGTGGACAACGGAGGAGGAGGGGCGTCAGGACCTCGTTTTGAGGGGTGAGGATGAGCCTGGAACCCTCCTCGGACCGTTTCCACCTGTGTTAATTTTTTAACCAAGACAATAGGGGATAAGGTTAAGAGAGGAAGCTTTTCAGTTTCCTGGTCAAGAGGGGCTCTAGCTGCACGTTCTGCTATCTTAGGTGTAGATTGTGTCTGGGGGGAAGGAAAACATGTTAGATTCAGGACATGGTCCACCAGGGTTGGTTTTGGACCCAGATAGAGTGATTTCTGATGGGCCATATGTTTCTTAGGGGCAGGAAGAGGTGGAAATTCTTCAGTGTCCCCCAAGTTCAGCTGTCTGGGGTTCACGTCCTCCACCAGCGGCTGTGCAGGTGGAGGGGATCGAGCATCACAGGTGGGTAAGGGGTTTCTGTGAGCCTGCAGTAAAGCTTGTGCTTTTTGTACAGTCTCAGGCTTCAATTTAGCCTTATAGCGTTTTTTAGCCCAATTTACTGCAACCTGGAATGCTGTATCGTTAACTGGGTCTTTGTTGACTGCAAGAATTATCTTATGATAGTGTTCCTGCAGGATGAAGAGGTTCTTAGTCATCCAGGCCTCTGTGTTATTTGTTATGGCCTGTCTGACTTCATCCGAGGGTGAGGAGGGCTTAATAAATGCAGTTAGTTTTTTAACCTGCCTATACATGCCCTGCGGTGGACTCTGAGTGGCAATTGCTAAATCTATAATTTCTTTGTGGTGCACCGCCTGTAGTAGTTTAAAATTAGCTTTGGCTGTCTGCCTTGTAGTTACATCCAAGGCTAGCTGAGGTGTAGCTAATGTAGCTGTAGGCCTTCTATTTGGCCTATATGTCCTATGTGTGTCTATGTGCCGTGTGTTAGTGTCTCCATTCCTATCAGGTCCTCTGCTTCCCACTGGATGGCTGGATTGGACCGCCTTGGACCTGTGGGTAAAAACCATGGTTAGAGTGGAGCCTACCTGGGCCTGGGCCAGATGGCTCAGCAGGCCAGAGTCCTGTAGCAGCCACTGTCAGGAGCAGTTGTTGGTGTTCCTCTGTCTTCAGGGTCTGGAAAAACAAAGTCTGCAGACTGGTCGATGAAGAGCAGGTAAAATATCCAACAGCAGTTCACTTGTATGTTGATTCTCCTGTATGTGGTGTTAAAGGCTGCAATCCAGGTGCCAGTGGTGGTTAAAAAAAGGCCTGTGTATCAGGTGGCCCACTCTAACTGTTTAAAAAACAACTTTATTAAATAAACAAAGGTTAAAAAACACAATAAAAACCACACACTGCAGGGTTACTGACAGTGGGGTGTTAAAATTAGTTAAAAAGGGTCCTTGGTTAGGTCCAATACAGCCAAGATTCCCTAACGTTTCGCAGTATTTACTGCTTCCTCAGAGGGATTACCGTGGTGAGAGGGTCAGCCATTACTTAAAGAGTTGTAGGAAGGAGGAATCCCCCTCCCACAAGTCTCAGTGGCTGCTCTGATTGGTCAGTTTGGGGGTGTACCTGTCTGGGGTTTCTTAAAGGGACGGAGAGCACTAAGGTGAGTAAAACTGGTGGAATATAAATATAAAATGTTTATAAAAAGATTTAAAAGGATAGCTTATATGCGCATATATAAATATAAGAAAGGAAAGTTAAATGCCTACACACACACATACACACACATATGTATGCATGTATGCAGCTATGAGCATACACACATACACACACGTATATACCTCCACATATGTGTACAAAAAATGTAATAAGAGGGCAATCGAGGGCATAATAAAATGATAGAGGTTAGTTTTTAAGAGAAGGTGTGTTTGCATTCCAGGATATCTAAGAAGCAGCTGATCAGTCCAGTGCACCTAGAGCCTAAAAGGTGAGTGGTTAAACAGTGTTAGGATTTCAATACAGGGAAAAGAGGGTTTATTAAGTGTATGTATATCCCTCTGTCTCTTCTTCTTCTCTCCACAGGAAGCCCTTTTCCTGTGCATGTGGCCTGAGGTGAGGAGGTGTCCTTTCATTAGTGAACCTATGGGTTCACAAGAAGCAGATTTGGTGGCTGATGCCGCCCGCGGGGCTCGACATGGAGGAGAGGTCAAATCAGGTCCCTACAAACAAAGTGGAAAGTTATTAATCAGGGATAGCTTTAGGGCATTCAATCGTTCGCAACTGGACCTCGTCAGTTTGTCTTAGAAGACGTTTCGCCTCTCATCCGAGCAGGCTTCATCAGTTCGTACGCAACCAGACTAGACAGGACAGCTCTAGTCCAATGCAATGATGTTAGGTTCAAGTATTTATCCCCTGAGTGAGACCAACCCACAAAAACAAGAAGGGTTAGGATGTAGGAATAGAGATGCCCCCTCCAATTGGAGGGAACATAGTGCTCTGTCCTCAGACCAGGAGGCCGGCGGCCCCCACTGACAGGTTTGTCTTTGGTATTTAATAATAAAACTCTTTCCTTATTTGTTATTTTCCCTTTTCCCTCTCTTGTTTGGTTTTTACTATCCCTTTATCTATCCCTTCTCTCTTTCTCTGTTGGTATTCCTTTGTTTCTTACCCTTACTTTCCTTTTAATTCTTCATTTCTGTGACTTTTATTTTTGCCCTTTTCATTTGTTTTTCGTCTTTGTTTCTTTGCTTTCCTTTGTTTCTCTGTCTTCTTTGTTTCTTAGTTATCCTTTGTTTCTGTTTCTCTTTATTCTTCTTTGTTTCTTTGTTATTCTTTCTGTCTCTTTGTTTTTTTCTTCTGTGTGCTATGGGCGACGCGTTTCGGCAACCGTTTGTGCCTTCTTCAGGCCCGCACACAGGCATTATGGCACCCCCTGTACTTCTCAAATGGCACACCCAAAAAAACATATCCTCACTCTTCCCAATAAAAACCAAACTGACCATTTTGTCGTATCATGAACTTATTTTTATATATGAATTATTTATCCTTATAATGAAATACTTATCCTTTACTATTTATTTAGATTTTTAATTATATATTTATTTAGATTTTTAATTATATATTTATTTAGATTTTTAATTATATATTTATATTAGGTGAGGGGAAATATAATTTTATTTTTGCCAGGCTTGTGGTTACTGTTGCACTGGCACAGGGATTCAGGGAGACTGCACCCACACATCCCCTACTGAGTGAAAGATGCCTGTGTGTGCGTG
>NC_055658.1:33644737-33732506 GCF_017976325.1 Chelmon rostratus
GTCACTTAAATTGAGATAGTTCATCACATGATCTAATTCTGGTTTTCAACAAGGTCTGAACTCACAGTCAAAACAGCTTTTTTCTTCTGGACAACAAAAACATTCCTGCATTTGTCCACTCTCCAGACGCTTGGGCCCAAGCCCGTACGCATTTGTCCACTTGCCGGATGCAAAGGCTCAAACGCGGCGAGCGGCGTCACGGCCCGCACCGTTGCGGCTTTAGGCTTTGCAGAAACAATTTCAATTTTCATGTTTATCACATTTTTTTTTTCTGCACATGTGCCCACCGCGAGGAATCTGCAGCGGGCCAGTGGGGGAAGACGCGTTGGTTACGACGGTGATACACTTGCAGTTAGGCTTCATAATGCATTATTGAACTGTTATATTTTGCATGTGGCACATCCATGGAGCACATGTGCCCGGGAGCGGTCCACATGCACCCCCGGGCCACCGGGGGGCACGCAAAGGCTTGAACGCGGCGACCGGCGTCATGGCGCGCACCATTGCGGCTTTAGGCTTTGCAAAAACAATTTCAATTTTCATGTTTATCACTTTTTTTTTTTTCAGCACATGTGCCCACCGCGAGGAATCTGCAGCGGGCCAGTGGGGGAAGACGCGTGGATTGCTACGGCGATACACTTGCATTTAGGCTTCATAATGCATCATTGAACTGTTATATTTTGCATGTGGCACATCCATGCAGCACATGTGCAGATAAGCCCATAAGGGGTCAAATACAGCAACAGATGTCACAATGCACAATACATTGGACTTCTTGCCCACGCTGTAGTAATTCATTCACCTCAATGTCCCTGGTAGCGAGGAAGAGAATGACTCTTTTGACGTCCCCCTGCATAAAACAGAGAGACAGCTAAAGTTTAAGCACTTCCACTTTATTGTTTTCTGTACAGAGAATTTCTTATATATAGAAAGTGCACCAATACTAGACTGGACTCAACTAGAGTCCAGCATCACCGTTTCAGAGGAGGCGACCCCAATGACAAAAAGAAAATAAAGAGAGGGGGCTAAAATGTATTAACAGTTGTTCATGATTAAAATAGTGAAATAAAAGCCACACTGGAGCAACGCTTTGGCCCAAAGTTGCTGGTAGACCAACGGGCCGGGTTGGGGGCAGGGGGAGAGGAAGGAGCAAGGAAAGAGAGGAGACAGCAGGGGGAGAGGAAGGAGCAAGGAAAGAGGGAAAAGGGTTGGCCAGCTATGAATCAAATCAGCGCTGGATTCAAACATCCAGGCCTCATGGATTAATCTTACAATAATACAACGATTCAAGTTGGTTTTACAAGCATGGCTTTGCAGTCTAACAATGTCCTTGGGTCAGGACCTGAAAACAGGCCTTGAAAATGCAGGCCAGGTGGAGGTTGCTCTTCCACCCCTGCTTAGAAATCCAGGCGCTGACCCGGTTTTCAGTTGGTAGACTTCGGCCGAAGTACACTTCAGTGTTCTGGAGATTCCCGAAAGGACTTTTTGCCCACGCCGTAGTGAAAAAGGAGTTCCTCATTCACCTCAATGTCCCTGGTAGCGAGGAAAAGAATGACTTCTTTGTCATCCCCTGCATAAAACCTGGGCCTGAGATTGGCTTTTTTCTGCGAATGATTGATGAACCTTCCAACAGTCTGCATTTCGGGGTGGCACTCACAAAAAGCAGAATGTGCATCGATGCACATGGGCTGTCCTTTTTGATTGGTGTAGAAAAACATATATCCAGTCTCCTCCTCACTGGTGTTCTGGTGTATGGTGTGGCCCTCTTTGGCTGTGATCACCCGCCCATGGTAATCACAGACCACCTCACCGGTCTGAAATCTGCGAGTGGCAACGACACCCTTGCCTTTCCCCTCTATCTCAGTCACCCGTAGTCCTCTCCACTTCTGAGAACTTGTCATTTTCTGGATGTGTCTGGAATCCATGGCCATGTCCACTGATCCTGAGGGCTTCCACTCCTTGATGATTCTGGCAGAGGTGGGGAGGTTGCTCTTCCATCCCTGCTTAGAAATCCAGGTGCTGACCCGGTTCTCAGTTGGGAGACGTCGGCAGAAGTATGCTGTTGAGAAAACATTAAAAGGTTTCCTTAGTTAAGAGAAACATAATCGACAACTTTGAATCATGTACATAGCATTGATAAGTGAAAATGTTTCATTAAACATTGAGGAAATACTCACAGAGATCATGCTGCACGCGCAGTTTCATCTGTGCCTTCAGCCAACGCTCGTACAACTGCCGCTGAAAGTCTTGTGACACCTTCGTGCGCTCTGTCTTGTTTGGCACGTCCCCGTCCAGAGTCACCGGGTGCGTTTCCAGCAGACGGTCAAATGCTGCTTGTACATCCATCTGCACATTTGTAGCACAGGCAGGCTTGTGGGCAGCATCGCGAGCAGCGCCACGGGTAGCATGACTGGGACCCTCATCTGCAGACTCAACACTACATAAGAGAAGAAGGAGAAGAGGAGTACTAGATAAGTGTTCAGTGTGCCTGCATATAAATGATGGGGGGTTTGATGATGTATACAAATTGTTGATGGTATTAATTGTTGACATATGTAAGACATCCTTACCTTGAGTCACCAGCAAGCCTAGCCAGCAGTTGATTGGCCATCACTATGGTCTCCGGCTGCTTCATGCGGTAATGTTTCTCCGCCGTCGCAGTGGAATGGGTGAGGTAGTCGGCCACCAGAGACTTCTCTGTGTCAGTCATTGTCTTTGTGGCCGTCTCGAAGACTCTGCGTGCCACTTGGCTGGTCACTGGCTTGAGTTTGTATCTAAAGTGAAAGTTTAAACCGATGTTAACATGACATCAATTAACACATCGCACCAGAGAGCTGAGACAGCGGTTTACAGAAGTACATTTTGGAGGGAAAATGAATCCTGATGGTTCGCTTACTTTGAGTGCAGCCGGTTCAGGTCATTGGAGGAATTATAGATCGGCCTCCCCGTGGTGGAGATGAAGAAATGTTCCTGTTCCTCATCATCACCTGAGTCGTCCCGCTTGCGCTTCCTAGGGAACTTGAGGAGTTGTGGCCGCACTCGAGTGTAGTACACATCAAACCACTGTTGGCAGAGGGAACATAGGAATAAAGATTCATTTCTGCTTTTGAACAGGTTCTGACAGATCCTCAGAGGAAATCTGATGAACTTACACGCTCCTCCTCCTGTGACAGGGCAAACGTGGCAACTTGCTGTGCGGCCGTCTTGTGCTCTTTAACACCAATAATGACGTTGCCTGAACTGTCTCTCGTACGTGCCTCCCACTCGTCCACCTGCACAAAACAAGGACATCAGATTGATTAGTATGGGGAATGGCAAAAATGTCAGGTGAAATTTACTAACAATGCAGACAAAAAGAGCATAGGAATACTCACAGTCGTGTTCTCCACCGCGCCTGGTCGCTGGAGGTGCTTTAGGATGACCACTGCCTGGAGGTAGTACACCACAAGGCTGCACTCGGCCGTCTCCAGGATTACATTTTTGTCCTGAAAGACCTTCGACACAACTGCCATAAAGTCCTTCTTGGCAGCCCTCAGCACAGCCAAGCAGTCACGTGGTGTCAGCTGTTGTTGCTCAGTCAACATGCTATGCCAATGAGAAAATAGACAAAAGGTTATTAACAAATCACAACATTACATGCCACATTGCTCACATATGTGTACTGAAATCCAGTTAGGTGGGTGAGAACAATTAAACTTACCTCTTTTGGGTGATCTCTTTGCCGTCTTGCTTGGGGCAGCATTTCTGCAGAGACCCAATGAACTCAATGAAGTGCTTGCAGTCCTCAAAGAGTGGCCGATCCTCGTGCCTCAGGTTGGTGTTGATTGTATGGTACGACAGGAATCTGTCGGAGGAAGTACAAGTATTTAAGTATATGTATTTAAGCCCAAATATGTTTATTGTCTCCATAAGTGTTGAGATTGTATGAAAAAAAGCACCAAATGCACCAACCTTTTCAAGCTCTTGAGATAATTCTGCTGAGTTTGCTTTGTCAGCTTTGCCTCAGAGAGCTCACGGAGGTACTGCGAGATCTTTTCCCTGTTCCTGACGAACTCCAGGGATGGGGCCTGTGGGTCCGCGTAGTATAGGAAACGAGCAACGTTGTCAACCTGAAAAAAAGCATGTTAAATTACCTTCTGCTCACTGAATGTTTTTTTTTTACTCAGACAGTCAGAAGTTTTTAATAAACACAGAGTGTTTTATGGTAGTCCTCACCTCCTGTTTGTAATTTTCATTTTGGAGGTCTTTCTCCAGGTATGTGGCAAAGTCCTTCAGCAACGGATAGTCCATGGAGTGCTTCTCATAAAGGCCCTTCTCTGCCATGATCTTCCTGGTCCCCTTCTTCCACTGCACATCTGGGTTACTGCAACGCGGGAAAAGTGTTTGAATAGTGAATTGTTGTTATATACTGAATATTTTTGATTCATGTGACTCACAATCAAAAACAAACATCGTCAGTGAAGTTGTGAAACTGAGATTCTCACCATTGAAAGGTCTCGCCACTGCTGACAGAGGCAGTCTCAGTCCCGCTCTCAGCCTCGCTCTCAGCGGCCACACTCTGGGGTGGCTGTGTGGTCGCTCCCACAACGTTGGCATTCGGCAGTGGTGGAGGGACACCAGTCACCACTATGTGCCAATGCTGCAGCTCCTCAATCATCCTTTCATTTAAAAAACAAACACAATTTAGATAATCTTATTCAAGTTCTGTTGCTGTCATCTCAACAGGATATTTCTTCCATTTTTTGTTTCAGTCAGAGTGAAGAAGAAGTTAAACTTTTTTCCTTTATCTTTTAGGACTATAGTTTAAAAGCTTTGTCAAAGGTTGAATTCACTTAAATTGAGATAGTTCATGACATGATCCAATTCTGGTTTTCAACGAGGCTCTGAACTCACAGTCAAAACAGCTTTTTTCTTCTGGACAACAAAAACATTCCTGCATAATGATTTACATACATGGTCACCTGACAATAGCACTTGATGGACTATACCTGCATAATGAGTTACCTTGATGACTCTTGATGACTCTGAAAGTTTAAAACCTGAATAAGGCGAGGCACAATGGCAACTCAATGTGCTTTACATGAAACAGAAAAACATGTAATTTGAGAAACATTAAAACATAAATGTTTGATGCTCCTACAATGAACAGTTTCACTAAAGCTGAGATTTTAAGCATATATGCTGACTGCTCTCCAAATAAGTAAACTGTTGCTGTCAGCTAAACAGGATATTTCTTCTGTATTACATTAACTAGCTAACATGTGTACATTGTATCTGTTTCAGTGTTCCTGATCAAACATTTTCAGCACACACCGCTTCAAGTGAGTCAAACTTAGTTCATGAGATACATTTGTGTGAAAAAGACTGAAAAGCTCTTCCACCAACCTGCTCAGTGGATCAGTATCATCCATAATTTGCAGAAGGCGCGCTTGGCTGAACACTATGCCAGAAGACTCAAGCTCATGGAGGTTCCTTTTTTCCTTCTTCACCACTGCTTTTATGGCTTCACGTGTATCGGTCTTCATGCAGACCTTGCGCAGATGTACGGAAAGGCAATTCTGGGGTCTCTTGCACACAGGACACAGCAGAGGGTGTCTGATGGGTTTGCTGCAAATAGAAAAAGACATTCTTCACTTAATTTAAAGCTTTACTCAGGGAGAAGTTTGGGAGCCATCAGAAAATATGCTTTAAATGTCAGCTTGGGTAAATGGGTATACTCTTACTACATTGAGCAACTACACTGTGAACTATAAAATTAATCTTGACTTACCGCTTGGGAGCCATTTTCAGGAATGAAAGAACTGTTGAGTAGAACAGGAAAAAAACAGGAGAAATCTTCAGTGAAGACGTGACGCTGTTCCAGTCTCAGAAGACAGTAACAGGTACTTGGTGGCCTCACCTTATATGCCAATCTGAAAGTCCCGCCCACATTACCACCCACATCCCACATACCATGCATTTACATACATGTTGCTATTGAAAACTCAAAGTTTGAAAAAAAAAAACAATTTATCAAAAGTTGAAATCACAGGTGACTTATTTAAGATAGTTCAGCTATATGCTATATTTTATAGGTTATATAGTTTTTTCTTTTACTTTATAAAACAAGAACCTGGAGGATTTTTTACATTTTTCTTGGAAAAGTTTAACTGAAGCTGAGAAAATGCAGCACATATGAACAGTTTCACTAAAGCTGAGATTTTCAGCATATATGCTGACTGCTCTCCAAATAAGTAAACTGTTGCTGTCACCTCAACAGGATATTTCTTCTGTATTACATTAACTAGCAAACATTTGTACATTGTATCTGTTTCAGTGTTCCTGATCAAACATTTTCAGCACACAGTGCTTCATTAAAGTAAGTCTAACTTAGTTCATGAAATACATTTTTTAAGTCATTCTTGTCCAGTTTTTGTTTCAGTCAGGGTGAAGAAGAGTAAGGTGGCGTGTGTGGAGGGGATGTTGATGGAGGTCCAGCAAAGGCTCATATCTGTGAATGCTGAAGCAGCCTGTGGAGGATGGAGGAAAATTGCATCTGTATTGGAGACACACTTCACAGCTGACATCAGAGGGACAGAGGTGTGAGAGAGTGGGGTGTGTGTGTGTGTGGGGGGGGGTTACAACCTGTGTTTCATACAAGAACATACACAGAGAGACAGATAAAGTTTAAGCACTTCCACTTTATTGTTTTCTGTACATAGAATTTCTTTTATATAGAAAGTGCACCAATACTAGACTGGACTCAACTAGAGTCCAACATCACCGTTTCAGAGGAGGCGACCCCAATGACTAAAAGAAAATAAAGAGAGGGGGCTAAAATGTATTAACGGTTGTTCATGATTAAAACAGTGAAATAAAAGCCACACTGGAGCAACTTTGGGCAAGGAAAGTGGGGGGCAGGGGGAGAGGAAGGACCAAGGAAAGAGAGGAGACAGCAGGGGGAGAGGAAGGAGCAAGGAAAGAGGGAAAAGGGTTGGCCAGCTCTGAATCAAATCAGCACTGGATTCAAACATCCAGGCCTCATGGATTAATCTTACAGTAATACAGCGATTCAAGTTGGTTTTACAAGCATGGCTTTGCAGTCTAACAATGTCCTTGGGTCAGGACCTGAAAACAGGCCTTGAAAATGCAGGCCAGGTGGAGGTTGCTCTTCCACCCCTGCTTAGAAATCCAGGCGCTGACCCGGTTTTCAGTTGGTAGACTTCGGCCGAAGTGCACCTCAGTGTTCTCTGTGATTGGAGATTCCAAGTCTAAGAGAGCCAAGAAAGGTCCAAGCCCTCTCCCCGAAAGGACTTTTTGCCCACGCCGTAGTGAAAAAGGAGTTCCTCATTCACCTCAATGTCCCTGGTGGCGAGGAAAAGAATGACTTCTTTGTCGTCCCCTGCATAAAACCTGGGCTTGAGATTGGCTTTTTTCTGCGAATGATTGATGAACCTTCCAACAGTCTGCATTTCGGGGTGGCACTCACAAAAAGCAGAATGTGCATCGATGCACATGGGCTGTCCTTTTTGATTGGTGTAGAAAAACATATATCCAGTCTCCTCCTCACTGGTGTTCTGGTGTATGGTGTGGCCCTCTTTGGCTGTGATCACCCGCCCATGGTAATCACAGACCACCTCACCGGTCTGAAATCTGCGAGTGGCAACGACAACCTTGCCTTTCCCCTCTATCTCAGTCACCCGTAGTCCTCTCCACTTCTGAGAACTTGTCATTATCTGGATGTGTCTGGAATCCATGGCCATGTCCACTGATCCTGAGGGCTTCCACTCCTTGATGATTCTGGCAGAGGTGGGGAGGTTGCTCTTCCATCCCTGCTTAGAAATCCAGGTGCTGACCCGGTTCTCAGTTGGGAGACGTCGGCAGAAGTATGCTGTTGAGAAAACATTAAAAGGTTTCCTTAGTTAAGAGAAATATAATCGACAACTTTGAATCATGTACATAGCATTGATAAGTGAAAATGTTTCACTAAACATTGAGGAAATACTCACAGAGAACATGCTGCACGCGCAGTTTCATCTGTGCCTTCAGCCAACGCTCGTACAACTGCCGCTGAAAGTCTTGTGACACCTTCGTGCGCTCTGTCTTGTTTGGCACGTCCCCGTCCAGAGTCACCGGGTGCGTTTCCAGCAGACGGTCAAATGCTGCTTGTACATCCATCTGCACATTTGTAGCACAGGCAGGCTTGTGGGCAGCATCGCGAGCAGGGGGACTGGGACCCTCATCTGCAGACTCAACACTACATAAGAGAGAAGGAGAAGATGAGTATTAGATACGTGTTCAGTGTGCCTGCATATAAATGATGGGGGGTTTGATGATGTTTACAAATTGTTGATGGTATTAATTCTTGACAAATGTAAGACATCCTTACCTTGAGTCACCAGTGAGCCTAGCCAGCAGTTGATTGTCCGGCTGCTTCATGCGGTAATGTTTCTCCGCCGTCGCAGTGGAATGGGTGAGGTAGTCGGCCACCAGAGACCTCTCTGCGTCAGTCATTGTCTTTGTGGCCGTCTCGAAGACTCGGCGTGCCACTTGGCTGGTCACTGACTTGAGTTTGTATCTAAAGTGAAAGTTTAAACCGATGTTAACATGACATCAATTAACACATCGCACCAGAGAGCTGAGACAGCTGTTTACAGAAGTACATTTTGGAGGGAAAATGAATCCTGATGGTTCGCTTACTTTGAGTGCAGCCGGTTCAGGTCATTGGAGGAATTATAGATCGGCTTCCCCGTGGTGGAGATGAAGAAACGTTCATGTTCCTCATCATCACCTGAGTCGTCCCGCTTGCGCTTCCTAGGGAACTTGAGGAGTTGTGGCCGCACTCGTGTGTAGTACACATCAAACCACTGTTGGCAGAGGGAACATAGGAATAAAGATTCATTTCTGCTTTTGAACAGGTTCTGACAGATCCTCAGAGGAAATCTGATGAACTTACACGCTCCTCCTCCTGTGACAGGGCAAACGTGGCAACTTGCTGTGCGGCCGTCTTGTGCTCTTTAACACCAATAATGACGTTGCCTGAACTGTCTCTCGTACGTGCCTCCCACTCCTGCACCTGCACAAAACAAGGACATCAGATTGATTAGTATGGGGAATGGCAAAAATGTCAGGTGAATTTACTAACAATGCAGACAAAAAGAGCATAGGAACACTCACAGTCATGTGCTCCACCACGCCTGGTCGCTGGAGGTGCTTTAGGATGACCACTGCCTGGAGGTAGTACACCACAAGGCTGCACTCTGCCATCTCCAGGATGACATTTTTGTCCTGAAAGACCTTCGACACAACTGCCATAAAGTCCTTCTTGGCAGCCCTCAGCACAGCCAAGCAGTCACGTGGTGTCAGCTGTTGTTGCTCAGTCAACATGCTATGCCTATGAGAAAATAGATAAAAGGTTATTAACAAATCCACATTGCTCACATATGTGTACTGAAATCCAGTTAGGTGGGTGAGAACAATTAAACTTACCTCTTTTGGGTGATCTCTTTGCTCACTTGCTTGGAGCAGCATTTCTGCAGAGACCCAATGAACTCAATGAAGTGCTTGCAGTCCTCAAAGAGTGGCCGATCCTCGTGCCTCAGGTTGGTGTTGATTGTATGGTACGACAGGAATCTGTCGGAGGAAGTACAAGTATTTAAGTATATGTATTTAAGCCCAATTATGTTTATTGTCTCCATAAGTGTTGACATTGCACCAAATGCACCAACCTTTTCAAGCTCTTGAGATAATTCTGCTGAGTTTGCTTTGTCAGCTTTGCCTCAGAGAGCTCACGGAGGTACTGCGAGATCTTTTCCCTGTTCCTGACGAACTCCAGGGATGGGGCCTGTGGGTCCGCGTAGTACAGGAAACGAGCAACGTTGTCAACCTGAAAAAAAGCATGTTAAATTACCTTCTGCTCACTGAATGTTTTTTTTTTACTCAGACAGTCAGAAGTTTTTAATAAACACAGAGTGTTTTATGGTAGTCCTCACCTCCTGTTTGTAATTTTCATTTTGGAGGTCTTTCTCCAGGTATGTGGCAAAGTCCTTCAGCAACGGATTGTCCATGGAGTGCTTCTCATAAAGGCCCTTCTCTGCCATAAGCTCCCTGGCACCCTTCTTCCACTGCACATCTGGGTTACTGCAACGCGGGAAAAGTGTTATAATTGTGAATTGTTGTTATATACTGAATATTTTTGATTCATGTGACTCACAATCAAAAACAAACATCGTCAGTGAAGTTGTAAAACTGAGATTCTCACCATTGAAAGGTCTCGCCACTGCTGACAGAGGCAGTCTGAGCCTCGCTCTCAGCCTCGCTCTCAGCCTCGCTCTCAGCCTTGCTCTCAGCGGCCACACTCTGGGGTGGCTGTGTGGTCGCTCCCACAACGTTGGCATTAGGCAGTGGTGGAGGGACACCAGTCACCACCATGTGCCGACGCTGCAGCTCCTCAATCAGCCTTTCATTAAAAAAAAACAAACACAATTTAGATAATCTTATTCAATACAGTTTAGAAAATGTAATTTGTAATGTAAGCTCTTCCACCAACCTGCTCAGTGGATCAGTATCATCTATAATTTGCCGAAGGCGAGCATGGCTGAACACTATGCCAGAAGACTCGATCTCATAGAGGTTCCTTTTTGCCTTCTCCACCACTGCTTTTATGGCTTCAGGTGTATCGGTCTTCATGCAGACCTTGCGCAGATGTTCGGAAAGGCATCTCTGGGGTCTCTTGCACACAGGACACAGCAGAGGGTGTCTGATGGGTTTGCTGCAAATAGAAAAAGACATTCTTCACTTAATTTAAAGCTTTACTCAGGGAGAAGTTTGGGAGCCATCAGAAAATATGCTTTAAATGTCAGCTTGGGTAAATGGGTATACTCTTACTACATTGAGCAACTACACTGTGAACTATAAAATTAATCTTGACTTACCGCTTGGGAGCCATTTCCAGGAATGAAAGAACTGTTGAGTAGAACAGGAAAAAAACAGGAGAAATCTTCAGTGAAGACATGACGCTGTTCCAGTCTCAGAGGACAGTAACAGGTACTTGGTGGCCTCACCTTATATGCCAATCTGAAAGTCCCGCCCACATTACCACCCACATCCCACATACCATGCATTTACATACATGTTGCTATTGAATGCTCAAAGTTTGAAAATAAAACTTAATTTATCAAAAGTTGAAATCACAGGTGACTTATTTAAGATAGTTCAGCTATATGCTATATTTTATAGGTTATATAGTTTTTTTTCTTCTACTCTATAAAACAAGAACCTGGGGGATTTTTTGCATTTTTCTTGGAAAAGTTTAACTGAAGCTGAGAAAATGCAGCACATATGAACAGTTTCACTAAAGCTGAGATTTTCAGCATATATGCTGACTGCTCTCCAAATAAGTAAACTGTTGCTGTCATCTCAACAGGATGTTTCTTCTGTATTACATTAACTAGCAAACATTTGTACATTGTTTCTGTTTCAGTGTTCCTGATCAAACATTTCCAGCACACAAATTGATGTGTGACTCCAGCATATCAGATCATGTCAGCCTGAAATATCAGCTGAAATGTACAGACCAGATGCTAAAACATTTTCAGCACACAGTGCTTCAATAGATTCAGTCTAATTTAGTAATTTTCCTAAACCAGGAAATAATCCGATTTCTCTACGCCCAATGTTTCACTAAAGCTGAGATTTTTAGCATATATGCTGACTGCTCTCCAAATAAGTAAACTGTTGCCGTCATCTCAACTTTAGTTCATGAAATACATTTTTAAGTCATTTTTGACTGTTTTTTTGTTTCAGTCAGAGTGAAGAAGAAGTTAAACCTTTTCCTTTTTCTTTTAGTACTATAGTTTAAAAGCTTTGTCAAAGGTTGAATTCACTTAAATTGAGATAGTTCAGCACATGATCTAATTCTGGTTTTCAACAAGGCTCTGAACTCACAGTTAAAACAGCTTTTTTCTTCTGGACAACAAAACCATTCCTGCATAATGATTGACATACATGGTCACCTGACAATAGCCCTTGATGGACTATACCTGCATCATGATTGACATACATGGTCACCTCACAATAGCCCTTGATGGACTATACCTGCATAATAAGTGACCTTGATGACTCTGAAAGTTTAAAACCTGAATAAGGCGAGGCACAATGGCAACTCAATGTGCTTTACATGAAACAGAAAAACATGTAATTTGGGAAACATTAAAACATAAATGTTTGATGCTCCTACAATGAACAGTTTCACTAAAGCTGAGATTTTCAGCATATATGCTGACTGCTGTCCAAAAAAGTAAACTGTTGCTGTCATCTCAACAGGATTTTTCTTCTGTATTACATTAACTAGTAAACATTTGTACATTGTATCTGTTTCAATGTTCCCAATAAAACATCATGAGATACATTTTTAAGTCATTTTTGACCATTTTTTATTTCACTCAGAGTGAAGAAAAAGTTAAACTTTTTCCTTTTTCTTTTAGTACTATAGTTTAAAAGCTTTGTCAAAGGTTGAATTCACTTAAATTGAGATAGTTCATCACATGATCTAATTCTGGTTTTCAACAAGGCTCTGAACTCACAGTCAAAACAGGTTTTTTCTTCTGGACAACAAAAACATTCCTGCATAATGATTGACATACATGGGCACCTGACAATTGCCCTTGATGGACTATACCTGCATCATGATTTACATACATGGTCACCTGACAATAGCCCTTGATGGACTATACCTGCATCATGATTGACATACATGGTCACCTGACAATAGCACTTGATGGACTATACGTGCATAATAAGTTACCTTGATGACTCTTGATGACTCTGAAAGTTTAAAACCTGAATAAGGCGAGGCACAATGGCAACTCAATGTGCTTTACATGAAACAGAAAAACATGTAATTTGAGAAACATTAAAACATAAAAGTTTGGTGCTCCTACAATGAACAGTTTCACTAAAGCTGAGATTTTCAGCATATATGCTGACTGCTCTCCAAATAAGTAAACTGTTGCTGTCATCTCAACAGGATATTTCTTCTGTATTGCATTAACTAGCTAACATTTGTACATTGTATCTGTTTCAGTGTTCCTGATAAAACATTTTCAGCACACAGTGCTTCATCACATTAAGTCTAACTTAGTTCATGAAATACATTTTTAAGTCATTCTTGTCCAGTTTTTGTTTCAGTCAGGGTGAAGAAGAGTAAGGTGGCGTGTGTGGAGGGGATGTTGATGGAGGTCCAGCAAAGGCTCATATCTGTGAATGCTGAAGCAGCCTGTGGAGGATGGAGGAAAATTGCATCTGTATTGGAGACACACTTCACAGCTGACATCAGAGGGACAGAGGTGTGAGAGAGTGGGGTGGGTGTGTGTGTGTGTGGGGGGGGGGGGTTACAACCTGTGTTTCATACAAGAACATACACAGAGAGACAGATAAAATTTAAGCACTTCCACTTTATTGGTTTCTGTACAGAGAATTTCTTATATATAGAAAGTGCACCAATACTAGACTGGACTCAACTAGAGTCCAACATCACCGTTTCAGAGGAGGCGACCCCAGTGACAAAAAGAAAATAAAGAGAGGGGGCTAAAATGTATTAACAGTTGTTCATGATTATTATGTAGTGTTGAGTCTGCAGATGAGGGTCCCAGTCATGCTACCCGTGGCGCTGCTCGGGATGCTGCCCACAAGCCTGCCTGTGCTACAAATGTGCAGATGGATGTACAAGCAGCATTTGACCGTCTGCTGGAAACTCCAGAGAGTCCAGTCCAGAGTGTACCCAGGCTAGGCTCATTACACAAAGGGCTCATTACACAAAGACAAAAAAGAAAAAAAAAAGCAGGACTTTGTGGTGAATAGGCAGGCTCTGGCCTCTCGCTGTCAGCTTTTGGTTGTTTTGACTTTTTTCTACTGATTTCTTTTTAGAAAAAATAAGAAAATTATCAGAGGTTGGCATCCTGGAAAGTAAAATATCAGAAAAAACCTCAAGTTACCAGCAGCGAGCCAAATAAGTAAAAAATAAACCCTGCTCCCAACTACGGTTCGGAGTGAGAGAGAAAGAGTGTTAAGAAGGTAACACTGGGGGCTCGTCCGGGATGCAAGTTTGCCCAAGAAGAGACAGAGAAAAAGAAAAGAGAGACGCAAACGCGCAGGAGATGGCGACACGTGTTACGTTGTTGCTAAGAGACACGGTAAGCTAACTAGCCCAAACGTTAGCACCAACCCGTTTATGACAGACAATAGAGACACTGTTGGAGTTGAGATGGATTCGGTTGATCCAACGGGCGGCGGATATGTCGGCGGCGGGGAGAGCCACAACCCATTCCAAAGTCTACCAACTGAAAACCGGGTCAGCGCCTGGATTTCTAAGCAGGGGTGGAAGAGCAACCTCCACCTGGCCTGCATTTTCAAGGCCTGTTTTCAGGTCCTGACCCAAGGACATTGTTAGACTGCAAAGCCATGCTTGTAAAACAAACTTGAATCGTTGTATTACTGTAAGATTAATCCATGAGGCCTGGATGTTTAAATCCAGTGCTGATTTGATTCAGAGCTGGCCAACCCTTTTCCCTCTTTCCTTGCTCCTTCCTCTCCCCCTGCTGTCTCCTCTCTTTCCTTGCTCCTTCCTCTCCCCCTGCCCCCCACTTTCCTTGCCCAAAGTTGCTCCAGTGTGGCTTTTATTTCACTGTTTTAATCATGAACAACCGTGAATACATTTTAGCCCCCTCTCTTTATTTTCTTTTAGTCATTGGGGTCGCCTCCTCTGAAACGGTGATGTTGGACTCTAGTTGAGTCCAGTCTAGTATTGGTGCACTTTCTATATATAAGAAATTCTCTGTACAGAAAACAATAAAGTGGAAGTGCTTAAACTTTATCTGTCTCTCTGTGTATGTTCTTGTATGAAACACAGGTTGTAACCCCCCCCCCCCCACACACACACACACACCCCACTCTCTCACACCTCTGTCCCTCTGATGCCAGCTGTGAAGTGTGTCTCCAATACAGATGCAATTTTCCTCCATCCTCCACAGGCTGCTTCAGCATTCACAGATATGAGCCTTTGCTGGACCTCCATCAACATCCCCTCCACACACGCCACCTTACTCTTCTTCACCCTGACTGAAACAAAAACTGGACAAGAATGACTTAAAAAATGTATTTCACGAACTAAGTTAGACTTACTTTAATGAAGCACTGTGTGCTGAAAATGTTTGATCAGGAACACTGAAACAGATACAATGTACAAATGTTAGCTAGTTAATGTAATACAGAAGAAATATCCTGTTGAGATGACAGCAACAGTTTACTTATTTGGAGAGCAGTCAGCATATATGCTTAAAATCTCAGCTTCAGTGAAACTGTTCATTGTAGGAGCACCAAACTTTTATGTTTTAATGTCTCTCAAATTACATGTTTTTCTGTTTCATGTAAAGCACATTGAGTTGCCATTGTGCCTCGCCTTATTCAGGTTTTAAACTTTCAGAGTCATCAAGAGTCATCAAGGTCACTTATTATGCAGGTATAGTCCATCAAGGGCTATTGTCAGGTGACCATGTATGCAAATCATGATGCAGGTATAGTCCATCAAGGGCTATTGTCAGGTGACCATGTATGTAAATCACTGTGCAGGAATGGTTTTGTTGTCCAGAAGAAAAAAGCTGTTTTGACTGTGAGTTCAGAGCCTTGTTGAAAACCAGAATTAGATCATGTGCTGAACTATCTCAATTTAAGTGAATTCAACCTTTGACAAAGCTTTTAAACTATAGTACTAAAAGAAAAAGGAAAAGGTTTAACTTTTTCTTCACTCTGACTGAAACAAAAAACAGTCAAAAATGACTTAAAAATGTATTTCATGAACTAAAGTTGAGATGACAGCAACAGTTTACTTATTTGGAGAGCAGTCAGCATAAATGCTAAAAATCTCAGCTTTAGTGAAACATTGGGCGTTGAGAAATCGGATTATTTCCTGGTTTAGGAAAATTACTAAATTAGACTGAATCTATTGAAGCACTGTGTGCTGAAAATGTTTTAGCATCTGGTCTGTACATTTCAGCTGATATTTCAGGCTGACATGATCTGATATGCTGGAGTCACACATCAATTTGTGTGCTGGAAATGTTTGATCAGGAACACTGAAACAGAAACAATGTACAAATGTTAGCTAGTTAATGTAATACAGAAGAAATATCCTGTTGAGATGACAGCAACAGTTTACTTATTTGGAGAGCAGTCAGCATATATGCTGAAAATCTCAACGTTAGTGAAACTGTTCATGCGGTAATGTTTCTCCGCCGTCACAGTGGAATGGGTGAGGTAGTCGGCCACCAGAGACTTCTCTGTGTCAGTCATTGTCTTTGTGGCCGTCTCGAAGACTCTGCGTGCCACTTGGCTGGTCACTGGCTTGAGTTTGTATCTAAAGTGAAAGTTTAAACCGATGTTAATATGACATCAATTAACACATCGCACCAGAGAGCTGAGACAGCTGTTTACAGAAGTACATTTTGGAGGGAAAATGAATCCTGATGGTTCGCTTACTTTGAGTGCAGCCGGTTCAGGTCATTGGAGGAATTATAGATCGGCTTCCCCGTGGTGGAGATGAAGAAATGTTCCTGTTCCTCATCATCACCTGAGTCGTCCCGCTTGCGCTTCCTAGGGAACTTGAGGAGTTGTGGCCGCACTCGAGTGTAGTACACATCAAACCACTGTTGGCAGAGGGAACATAGGAATAAAGATTCATTTCTGCTTTTGAACAGGTTCTGACAGATCCTCAGAGGAAATCTGATGAACTTACACGCTCCTCCTCCTGTGACAGGGCAAACGTGGCAGCTTGCTGTGCGGCCGTCTTGTGCTCTTTAACACCAATAATGACGTTGCCTGAACTGTCTCTCGTACGTGCCTCCCACTCGTCCACCTGCACAAAACAAGGACATCAGATTGATTAGTATGGGGAATGGCAAAAATGTCAGGTGAAATTTACTAACAATGCAGACAAAAAGAGCATAGGAATACTCACAGTCGTGTTCTCCACCGCGCCTGGTCGCTGGAGGTGCTTTAGGATGACCACTGCCTGGAGGTAGTACACCACAAGGCTGCACTCGGCCGTCTCCAGGATGACATTTTTGTCCTGAAAGACCTTCGACACAACTGCCATAAAGTCCTTCTTGGCAGCCCTCAGCACAGCCAAGCAGTCACGTGGTGTCAGCTGTTGTTGCTCAGTCAACATGCTATGCCAATGAGAAAATAGACAAAAGGTTATTAACAAATCACAACATTACATGCCACATTGCTCACATATGTGTACTGAAATCCAGTTAGGTGGGTGAGAACAATTAAACTTACCTCTTTTGGGTGATCTCTTTGCCCACTTGCTTGGAGCAGCATTTCTGCAGAGACCCAATGAACTCAATGAAGTGCTTGCAGTCCTCAAAGAGTGGCCGATCCTCGTGCCTCAGGTTGGTGTTGACTGTATGGTACGACAGGAATCTGTCGGAGGAAGTACAAGTATTTAAGTATATGTATTTAAGCCCAATTATGTTTATTGTCTCCATAAGTGTTGAGATTGTATGAAAAAAAGCACCAAATGCACGAACCTTTTCAAGCTCTTGAGATAATTCTGCTGAGTTTGCTTTGTCATATGTTTGTTCATATGTGCTGCATTTTCTCAGCTTCAGTTAAACTTTTCCAAGAAAAATGTAAAAAATCCTCCAGGTTCTTGTTTTATAAAGTAACAGAAAAAACTATATAACCTATGAAATATAGCATATAGCTGAACTATCTTAAATAAGTCACCTGTGATTTCAACTTTTGATAAATTAAGTTTTTTTTTCAAACTTTGAGTATTCAATAGCAACATGTATGTAAATGCATGGTATGTGGGTGGTAATGTGGGCGGGACTTTCAGATTGGCATATAAGGTGAGGCCACCAAGTACTTGTTACTGTCTTCTGAGACTGGAACAGCGTCATGTCTTCACTGAAGATTTCTCCTGTTTTTTTCCTGTTCTACTCAACAGTTCTTTCATTCCTGAAAATGGCTCCCAAGCGGTAAGTCAAGATTAATTTTATAGTTCACAGTGTAGTTGCTCAATGTAGTAAGAGTATACCCATTTACCCAAGCTGACATTTAAAGCATATTTTCTGATGGCTCCCAAACTTCTCCCTGAGTAAAGCTTTAAATTAAGTGAAGAATGTCTTTTTCTATTTGCAGCAAACCCATCAGACACCCTCTGCTGTGTCCTGTGTGCAAGAAACCCCAGAGATGCCTTTCCCAACATCTGCGTAAGGTCTGCATGAAGACCGATACACGTGAAGCCATAAAAGCAGTGGTGAAGAAGGAAAAAAGGAACGTCCATCAGCTTCTGTTTTCTGGCAGGGTGATCAGCCAAGCGCGCCTTCTGCAAATTATGGATGATACTGATCCACTGAGCAGGTTGGTGGAAGAGCTTTTCAGTCTTTTTCACACAAATGTATCTCATGAACTAAGTTTGACTCACTTGAAGCGGTGTGTGCTGAAAATGTTTGATCAGGAACACTGAAACAGATACAATGTACACATGTTAGCTAGTTAATGTAATACAGAAGAAATATCCTGTTTAGTTGACAGCAACAGTTTACTTATTTGGAGAGCAGTCAGCATATATGCTTAAAATCTCAGCTTTAGTGAAACTGTTCATTGTAGGAGCATCAAACATTTATGTTTTAATGTTTCTCAAATTACATGTTTTTCTGTTTCATGTAAAGCACATTGAGTTGCCATTGTGCCTCGCCTTATTCAGGTTTTAAACTTTCAGAGTCATCAAGAGTCATCAAGGTCACTTATTATGCAGGTATAGTCCATCAAGGGCTATTGTCAGGTGACCATGTATGTAAATCATTATGCAGGAATGTTTTTGTTGTCCAGAAGAAAAAAGCTGTTTTGACTGAAAGTTCAGAGCCTCGTTGAAAACCAGAATTGGATCATGTCATGAACTATCTCAATTTAAGTGAATTCAACCTTTGACAAAGCTTTTAAACTATAGTCCTAAAAGATAAAGGAAAAAAGTTTAACTTCTTCTTCACTCTGACTGAAACAAAAAATGGAAGAAATATCCTGTTGAGATGACAGCAACAGAACTTGAATAAGATTATCTAAATTGTGTTTGTTTTTTAAATGAAAGGATGATTGAGGAGCTGCAGCATTGGCACATAGTGGTGACTGGTGTCCCTCCACCACTGCCGAATGCCAACGTTGTGGGAGCGACCACACAGCCACCCCAGAGTGTGGCCGCTGAGAGCGAGGCTGAGAGCGGGACTGAGACTGCCTCTGTCAGCAGTGGCGAGACCTTTCAATGGTGAGAATCTCAGTTTCACAACTTCACTGACGATGTTTGTTTTTGATTGTGAGTCACATGAATCAAAAATATTCAGTATATAACAACAATTCACTATTCTAACACTTTTCCCGCGTTGCAGTAACCCAGATGTGCAGTGGAAGAAGGGGACCAGGAAGATCATGGCAGAGAAGGGCCTTTATGAGAAGCACTCCATGGACTATCCGTTGCTGAAGGACTTTGCCACATACCTGGAGAAAGACCTCCAAAATGAAAATTACAAACAGGAGGTGAGGACTACCATAAAACACTCTGTGTTTATTAAAAACTTCTGACTGTCTGAGTAAAAAAAAAACATTCAGTGAGCAGAAGGTAATTTAACATGCTTTTTTTCAGGTTGACAACGTTGCTCGTTTCCTATACTACGCGGACCCACAGGCCCCATCCCTGGAGTTCGTCAGGAACAGGGAAAAGATCTCGCAGTACCTCCGTGAGCTCTCTGAGGCAAAGCTGACAAAGCAAACTCAGCAGAATTATCTCAAGAGCTTGAAAAGGTTGGTGCATTTGGTGCTTTTTTTCATACAATCTCAACACTTATGGAGACAATAAACATATTTGGGCTTAAATACATATACTTAAATACTTGTACTTCCTCCGACAGATTCCTGTCGTACCATACAGTCAACACCAACCTGAGGCACGAGGATCGGCCACTCTTTGAGGACTGCAAGCACTTCATTGAGTTCATTGGGTCTCTGCAGAAATGCTGCCCCAAGCAAGACGGCAAAGAGATCACCCAAAAGAGGTAAGTTTAATTGTTCTCACCCACCTAACTGGATTTCAGTACACATATGTGAGCAATGTGGCATGTAATGTTGTGATTTGTTAATAACCTTTTGTCTATTTTCTCATTGGCATAGCATGTTGACTGAGCAACAACAGCTGACACCACATGACTGCTTGGCTGTGCTGAGGGCTGCCAAGAAGGACTTTATGGCAGTTGTGTCGAAGGTCTTTCAGGACAAAAATGTAATCCTGGAGACGGCCGAGTGCAGCCTTGTGGTGTACTACCTCCAGGCAGTGGTCATCCTAAAGCACCTCCAGCGACCAGGCGTGGTGGAGCACATGACTGTGAGTATTCCTATGCTCTTTTTGTCTGCATTGTTAGTAAATTTCACCTGACATTTTTGCCATTCCCCATACTAATCAATCTGATGTCCTTGTTTTGTGCAGGTGGACGAGTGGGAGGCACGTACGAGAGACAGTTCAGGCAACGTCATTATTGGTGTTCAAGAGCACAAGACGGCCGCACAGCAAGCTGCCACGTTTGCCCTGTCACAGGAGGAGGAGCGTGTAAGTTCATCAGATTTCCTCTGAGGATCTGTCAGAACCTGTTCAAAAGCAGAAATGAATCTTTATTCCTATGTTCCCTCTGCCAACAGTGGTTTGATGTGTACTACACACGAGTGCGGCCACAACTCCTCAAGTTCCCTAGGAAGCGCAAGCGGGACGACTCAGGTGATGATGAGGAACAGGAACATTTCTTCATCTCCACCACGGGGAAGCCGATCTATAATTCCTCCAATGACCTGAACCTGCACTCAAAGTAAGCGAACCATCAGGATTCATTTTCCCTCCAAAATGTACTTCTGTAAACAGCTGTCTCAGCTCTCTGGTGCGATGTGTTAATTGATGTCATGTTAACATCGGTTTAAACTTTCACTTTAGATACAAACTCAAGCCAGTGACCAGCCAAGTGGCACGCAGAGTCTTCGAGACGGCCACAAAGACAATGACTGACACAGAGAAGTCTCTGGTGGCCGACTACCTCACCCATTCCACTGCGACGGCGGAGAAACATTACCGCATGAAGCAGCCGGAGACCATAGTGATGGCCAATCAACTGCTGGCTAGGCTTGCTGGTGACTCAAGGTAAGGATGTCTTACATTTGTCAACAATTAATACCATCAACAATTTGTATACATCATCAAACCCCCTGTCATTTATATGCAGGCACACTGAACACGTATCTAATACTCCTCTTCTCCTTCTTCTCTTATGTAGTGTTGAGTCTGCAGATGAGGGTCCCAGTCATGCAACCCGTGGCGCTGCTCGCGATGCTGCCCACAAGCCTGCCTGTGCTACAAATGTGCAGATGGATGTACAAGCAGCATTTGACCGTCTGCTGGAAACGCACCCGGTGACTCTGGACGGGGACGTGCCAAACAAGACAGAGCGCACGAAGGTGTCACAAGACTTTCAGCGGCAGTTGTACGAGCGTTGGCTGAAGGCACAGATGAAACTGTGCGTGCAGCATGTTCTCTGTGAGTATTTCCTCAATGTTTAATGAAACATTTTCACTTATCAATGCTATGTACATGATTCAAAGTTGTCGATTATATTTCTCTTAAGGAAGGAAACCTTTTAATGTTTTCTCCACAGCATACTTCTGCCGACGTCTCCCAACTGAGAACCGGGTCAGCACCTGGATTTCTAAGCAGGGATGGAAGAGCAACCTCCCCACCTCTGCCAGAATCATCAAGGGGTGGAAGCCCTCAGGATCAGTGGACATGGCCATGGATTCCAGACACATCCAGATAATGACAAGTTCTCAGAAGTGGAGAGGACTACGGGTGACTGAGATAGAGGGGAAAGGCAAGGGTGTCGTTGCCACTCGCAGATTTCAGACCGGTGAGGTGGTCTGTGATTACAATGGGAGGGTGCTCACAGCCAAAGAGGGCCACACCATACACCAGAACACCAGTGAGGAGGAGACTGGATATATGTTTTTCTACACCAATCAAGAAGGACAGCCCATGTGCATCGATGCACATTCTGCTTTCTGTGAGTGCCACCCCGAAATGCAGACTGTTGGAAGGTTCATCAATCATTCGCAGAAAAAAGCCAATCTCAAGCCCAGGTTTTATGCAGGGGACGACAAAGAAGTCATTCTTTTCCTCGCCACCAGGGACATTGAGGTGAATGAGGAACTCCTTTTTCACTACGGCGTGGGCAAAAAGTCCTTTCGGGGAGAGGGCTTGGACCTTTCTTGGCTCTCTTAGACTTGGAATCTCCAATCACACAGAACACTGAGGTGTACTTCGGCCGAAGTCTACCAACTGAAAACCGGGTCAGCGCCTGGATTTCTAAGCAGGGGTGGAAGAGCAACCTCCACCTGGCCTGCATTTTCAAGGCCTGCTTTCAGGTCCTGACCCAAGGACATTGTTAGACTGCAAAGCCATGCTTGTAAAAAAAACTTGAATCGCTGTATTACTGTAAGATTAATCCATGAGGCCTGGATGTTGAATCCAGCGCCGATTTGATTCAGAGCTGGCCAACCCCTTTCCCTCTTTCCTTGCTCCTTCCTCTCCCCCTGCACCCAACCCGGCCCGTCGGTCTACCAGCAACTTTGGGCCAAAGCGTTGCTCCAGTGTGGCTTTTATTTCACTGTTTTAATCATGAACAACTGTTAATACATTTTAGCCCCCTCTCTTTATTTTCTTTTTGTCATTGGGGTCGCCTCCTCTGAAACGGTGATGTTGGACTCTAGTTGAGTCCAGTCTAGTATTGGTGCACTTTCTATATATTAACCCCCCCCCCCACACACACACACACACACACACACCCACCCCACTCTCTCACACCTCTGTCCCTCTGATGTCAGCTGTGAAGTGTGTCTCCAATACAGATGCAATTTTCCTCCATCCTCCACAGGCTGCTTCAGCATTCACAGATATGAGCCTTTGCTGGACCTCCATCAACATCCCCTCCACACACCCCACCTTACTCTTCTTCACCCTGACTGAAACAAAAACTGGACAAGAATGACTTAAAAAATGTATTTCACGAACTAAGTTGGACTTACTTTAATGAAGCACTGTGTGCTGAAAATGTTTTATCTGCTCTATTGCTAAAAATAAACAATTATTTTAGTATTGATTTCCTGTTATTTGTTTTATGTTCCTGTGTTGTTTTAACGATGAATGACAAAAAAATGTATTTCATGAACTAAATTAGACTTAATCTAATGAAGCACTTAGCTAGTTAATGTAATACAGAAGAAATATCCTGTTGAGATGACAGCAACAGTTTACTTATTTGGAGAGCAGTCAGCATATATGCTGAAAATCTCAGCTTTAGTGAAACTGTTCTCCAGAGTGTGGCCACAAGCTAATGTTTCAGTGGAAAGAAGTAGAATAATCTGCCAGTGAAGGAAGTTTTTACTTCCTATTACAAGGAAATAGATGTATTTTTATTTATTATTATTATATTTACTTTTGTGCATTTATGTCCTTTTCGAGAGCTGAACGATTGCTGAATGCAATCGCAGATGACTCTGAGATTGAAGATTTGTCAGATGGTGAAGAGAATGATCCTGCTGTGGGTCAAGTAGTACTGTTCGTACTACAACTACTGTTGTAGTTTTAGTATATAGTTCTAGTTCTAGTGTAGTGTAGTATAGTTTAGATTTGTAAATAGTTGAGTTGATTAGTTCGGCTTTGGTTAAACTGATCATGGTTGTTAGGCAAGAATGAGTAAACGTATGAACTAAATTAGACTTAATGTGATGAAGCACTGTGTGCTGAAAATGTTTGATCAGGAACACTGAAACAGATACAATGTACAAATGTTTGCCAGTTAATGGAATACAGAAGAAATATCCTGTTGAGATGACAGCAACAGTTTACTTATTTGGAGAGCAGTCAGCATATATGCTGAAAATCTCAGCTTTAGTGAAACTGTTCATATGTGCTGCATTTTCTCAGCTTCAGTTAAACTTTTCCAAGAAAAATGTAAAAAATCCTCCAGGTTCTTGTTTTATAGAGTAGAAGAAAAAACTTTCTAACCTATAAAATATAGCATATAGCTGAACTATCTTAAATAAGTCACCTGTGATTTCAATTTTTGATAAATTAAGTTTTATTTTCAAACTTTGAGTATTCAATAGCAACATGTATGTAAATGCATGGTATGTGGTATGTGGGTGGTAATGTGGGCGGGACTTTCAGATTGGCATATAAGGTGAGGCCACCAAGTACTTGTTACTGTCTTCTGAGACTGCAACAGCGTCACGTCTTCACTGAAGATTTCTCCTGTTTTTTCCTGTTCTACTCAACAGTTCTTTCATTCCTGAAAATGGCTCCCAAGCGGTAAGTCAAGATTAATTTTATAGTTCACAGTGTAGTTGCTCAATGTAGTAAGAGTATACCCATTTACCCAAGCTGACATTTAAAGCATATTTTCTGATGGCTCCCAAACTTCTCCCTGAGTAAAGCTTTAAATTAAGTGAAGAATGTCTTTTTCTATTTGCAGCAAACCCATCAGACACCCTCTGCTGTGTCCTGTGTGCAAGAAACCCCAGAGATGCCTTTCCCAACATCTGCGTAAGGTCTGCATGAAGACCGATACACGTGAAGCCATAAAAGCAGTGGTGGAGAAGGAAAAAAGGAACCTCCATGAGCTTGAGTCTTCTGGCATAGTGTTCAGCCATGCTCGCCTTCGGCAAATTGTGGATGATGCTGATCCACTGAGCAGGTTGGTGGAAGAGCTTTTCGGTCTTTCTCACACAAATGTTTCTCATGAACTAAGTTAGACTTAATGTAATGAAGCGTTGTGTGCTGAAATCTTTTATCAGGAACACTGAAACAATACATACAATGTACAAATGTTTGCTAGTTTATGTAATACAGAAGAAATATCCTGTTGGGTTGACAGCAACAGTTTACTTATTTGGAGAGCAGTCAGCATACTTCTTGTTTACTCCCTGAATTGTATTACATTTTCTGAACTGTATTGAATAAGATTATCTAAATTGTGTTTGTGATTTTTAATGAAAGGCTGATTGAGGAGCTGCAGCGTCGGCACATGGTGGTGACTGGTATCCCTCCACCACTGCCTAATGCCAACGTTGTGGGAGCGACCACACAGCCACTCCAGAGTGTGGCCGCTGAGGCAGCTGAGAGTGAGGCCGCTGAGACATCTGAGAGCGAGGCCGCTGAGGCAGCTGAGAGCAAGGCTGAGAGCGAGACTGAGAGTGTGGCCGCTGAGGCAGCTGAGAGCAAGGCTGAGAGCAAGGCTGAGAGCGGGGCTGAGACTGCCTCTGTCAGCAGTAGCGAGACCTTTCAATGGTGAGAATCTCAGTTTTACAACTTCACTGACAATGTTTGTTTTTGATTGTGAGTCACATGAATCAAAAATATTCAGTATATAACAACAATTCACAATTATAACACTTTTCCCGCGTTGCAGTAACCCAGATGTGCAGTGGAAGAAGGGGACCAGGAAGATCATGGCAGAGAAGGGCCTTTATGAGAAGCACTCCATGGACAATCCGTTGCTGAAGGACTTTGCCACATACCTGGAGAAAGACCTCCAAAATGAAAATTACAAACAGGAGGTGAGGACTACCATAAAACACTCTGTGTTTATTAAAAACTTCTGACTGTCTGAGTAAAAAAAAAATATTCAGTGAGCAGAAGGTAATTTAACATGCTTTTTTCAGGTTGACAACGTTGCTCGTTTCCTGTACTACGCGGACCCACAGGCCCCATCCCTGGAGTTCGTCAGGAACAGGGAAAATATCTTGCAGTACCTCCGTGAGCTCTCTGAGGCAAAGCTGACAAAGCAAACTCAGCAGAATTATCTCAAGAGCTTGAAAAGGTTGGTGCATTTGGTGCTTTTTTTCATACAATCTCAACACTTATGGAGACAATAAACATAATTGGGCTTAAATACATATGCTTAAATACTTGTACTTCCTCCGACAGATTCCTGTCGTACCATACAGTCAACACCAACCTGAGGCACGAGGATCGGCCACTCTTTGAGGACTGCAAGCACTTCATTGAGTTCATTGGGTCTCTGCAGAAATGCTGCTCCAAGCAAGTGGGCAAAGAGATCACCCAAAAGAGGTAAGTTTAATTGTTCTCACCCACCTAACTGGATTTCAGTACACATATGTGAGCAATGTGGATTTGTTAATAACCTTTTATCTATTTTCTCATAGGCATAGCATGTTGACTGAGCAACAACAGCTGACACCACGTGACTGCTTGGCTGTGCTGAGGGCTGCCAAGAAGGACTTTATGGCAGTTGTGTCGAAGGTCTTTCAGGACAAAAATGTCATCCTGGAGATGGCAGAGTGCAGCCTTGTGGTGTACTACCTCCAGGCAGTGGTCATCCTAAAGCACCTCCAGCGACCAGGCGTGGTGGAGCACATGACTGTGAGTGTTCCTATGCTCTTTTTGTCTGCATTGTTAGTAAATTCACCTGACATTTTTGCCATTCCCCATACTAATCAATCTGATGTCCTTGTTTTGTGCAGGTGCAGGAGTGGGAGGCACGTACGAGAGACAGTTCAGGCAACGTCATTATTGGTGTTAAAGAGCACAAGACGGCCGCACAGCAAGTTGCCACGTTTGCCCTGTCACAGGAGGAGGAGCGTGTAAGTTCATCAGATTTCCTCTGAGGATCTGTCAGAACCTGTTCAAAAGCAGAAATGAATCTTTATTCCTATGTTCCCTCTACCAACAGTGGTTTGATGTGTACTACACACGAGTGCGGCCACAACTCCTCAAGTTCCCTAGGAAGCGCAAGCGGGACGACTCAGGTGATGATGAGGAACATGAACGTTTCTTCATCTCCACCACGGGGAGGCCGATCGATAATTCCTCCAATGACCTGAACCGGCTGCACTCAAAGTAAGCGAACCATCAGGATTCATTTTCCCTCCAAAATGTACTTCTGTAAACAGCTGTCTCAGCTCTCTGGTGCGATGTGTTAATTGATGTCATATTAACATCGGTTTAAACTTTCACTTTAGATACAAACTCAAGTCAGTGACCAGCCAAGAGGCACGCCGAGTCTTCGAGACGGCCACAAAGACAATGACTGATGCAGAGAAGTCTCTGGTGGCCGACTACCTCATCCATTCCACTGCGACGGCGGAGAAACATTACCGCATGAAGCAGCCGGAGACCATAGTGATGGCCAATCAACTGCTGGCTAGGCTCGCTGCTGACTCAAGGTAAGGATGTCTTACATTTGTCAACAATTAATACCATCAACAATTTGTAAACATCTGCAAACCCCCGTCATTTATATGTAGGCACACTGAACACTTATCTAATACTCTTCTTCTCCTTCTTCTCTTATGTAGTGTTGAGTCTGCAGATGAGGGTCCCAGTCATGCAACCCGTGGCGCTGCCCACAAGCCTGCCTGTGCTACAAATGTGCAGATGGATGTACAAGCAGCATTTGACCGTCTGCTGGAAACGCACCCGGTGACTCTGGACGGGGACGTGCCAAACAAGACAGAGCGCACAAAGGTGTCACCCGACTTTCAGCGGCAGTTGTACGAGCGTTGGCTGAAGGCACAGATGAAACTGCGCGTGCAGCATGTTCTCTGTGAGTATTTCCTCAATGTTTAATGAAACATTTTCACTTATCAATGCTATGTACATGATTCAAAGTTGTCGATTATATTTCTCTTAAGGAAGGAAACCTTTTAATGTTTTCTCCACAGCATACTTCTGCCGACGTCTCCCAACTGAGAACCGGGTCAGCACCTGGATTTCTAAGCAGGGATGGAAGAGCAACCTCCCCACCTCTGCCAGAATCATCAAGGGGTGGAAGCCCTCAGGATCAGTGGACATTCCAGACACATCCAGATAATGACAAGTTCTCAGAAGTGGAGAGGACTACGGGTGACTGAGATAGAGGGGAAAGGCAAGGGTGTCGTTGCCACTCGCAGATTTCAGACCGGTGAGGTGGTCTGTGATTACCATGGGAGGGTGATCACAGCCAAAGAGGGCCACGCCATACACCAGAACACCAGTGAGGAGGAGACTGGATATATGTTTTTCTACACCAATCAAGAAGGACAGCCCATGTGCATCGATGCACATTCTGCTTTTTGTGAGTGCCACCCCGAAATGCAGACTGTTGGAAGGTTCATCAATCATTCGCAGAAAAAAGCCAATCTCAAGCCCAGGTTTTATGCAGGGGACGACAAAGAAGTCATTCTTTTCCTCGCTACCAGGGACATTGAGGTGAATGAGGAACTCCTTTTTCACTACGCCGTGGGCAAAAAGTCCTTTCGGGCAGAGGGCTTGGACCTTTCTTGGCTCTCTTAGACTTGGAATCTCCAATCACAGAGAACACTGAGGTGCACTTCGGCCGAAGTCTACCAACTGAAAACCGGGTCAGCGCCTGGATTTCTAAGCAGGGGTGGAAGAGCAACCTCCACCTGGCCTGCATTTTCAAGGCCTGTTTTCAGGTCCTGACCCAAGGACATTGTTAGACTGCAAAGCCATGCTTGTAAAACTTGAATCGCTGTATTACTGTAAGATTAATCCATGAGGCCTGGATGTTTGAATCCAGCGCTGATTTGATTCATAGCTGGCCAACCCCTTTCCCTCTTTCCTTGCTCCTTCCTCTCCCCCTGCACCCAACCCGGCCCGTCGGTCTACCAGCAACTTTGGGCCAAAGCGTTGCTCCAGTGTGGCTTTTATTTCACTGTTTTAATCATGAACAACTGTTAATACATTTTAGCCCCCTCTCTTTATTTTCTTTTTGTCATTGGGGTCGCCTCCTCTGAAACGGTGATGTTGGACTCTAGTTGAGTCCAGTCTAGTATTGGTGCACTTTCTATATATAAGAAATTCTCTGTACAGAAAACAATAAAGTGGAAGTGCTTAAACTTTATCTGTCTCTCTGTGTATGTTCTTGTATGAAACACAGGTTGTAACCCCCCCCCCCCCCCCCCCCCCCCCCCACACACACACACACACACACCCACCCCACTCTCTCACACCTCTGTCCCTCTGATGTCAGCTGTGAAGTGTGTCTCCAATACAGATGCAATTTTCCTCCATCCTCCACAGGCTGCTTCAGCATTCACAGATATGAGCCTTTGCTGGACCTCCAACATCCCCTCCACACACGCCACCTTACTCTTCTTCACCCTGACTGAAACAAAAACTGGACAAGAATGACTTAAAAAATGTATTTCACGAACTAAGTTGGACTTACTTTAATGAAGCACTGTGTGCTGAAAATGTTTTATCTGCTCTATTGCTAAAAATAAACAATTATTTTAGTATTGATTTCCTGTTATTTGTTTTATGTTCCTGTGTTGGTTTAACGATGAATGACAAAAAAATGTATTTCATGAACTAAATTAGACTTAATCTAATGAAGCACTTAGCTAGTTAATGTAATACAGAAGAAATATCCTGTTGAGATGACAGCAACAGTTTACTTATTTGGAGAGCAGTCAGCATATATGCTGAAAATCTCAGCTTTAGTGAAACTGTTCTCCAGAGTGTGGCCACAAGCTAATTTTTCAGTGGAAAGAAGTAGAATAATCTGCCAGTGAAGGAAGTTTTTACTTCCTATTACAAGGAAATAGATGTATTTTTATTTATTATTATTATATTTATTTTTGTGCATTTATGTCCTTTTCGAGAGCTGAACGATTGCTGAATGCAATCGCAGATGACTCTGAGATTGAAGATTTGTCAGATGGTGAAGAGAATGATCCTGCTGTGGGTCAAGTAGTACTGTTCGTACTACAACTACTGTTGTAGTTTTAGTATATAGTTCTAGTTCTAGTGTAGTGTAGTATAGTTTAGATTTGTAAATAGTTGAGTTGATTAGTTCGGCTTTGGTTAAACTGATCATGGTTGTTAGACAAGAATGAGTAAACGTATGAACTAAATTAGACTTAATGTAATGAAGAACTGTGTGCTGAAAATGTTTGATCAGGAACACTGAAACAGATACAATGTACAAATGTTAGCTAGTTAATGTAATACAGAAGAAATATCCTGTTGAGATGACAGCAACAGTTTACTTATTTGGAGAGCAGTCAGCATATATGCTAAAAATCTCAGTTTTAGTGAAACATTGGGCGTTGAGAAATCGGATTATTTCCTGGTTTAGGAAAATTACTAAATTAGACTTAATCTATTGAAGCACTGTGTGCTGAAAATGTTTTAGCATCTGGTCTGTACATTTCAGCTGATATTTCAGGCTGACATGATCTGATATGCTGGAGTCACACATCAATTTGTGTGCTGAAAATGTTTTATCAGGAACACTGAAACAGATACAATGTACAAATGTTAGCTAGTTAATGTAATACAGAAGAAAAATCCTGTTGAGATGACAGCAACAGTTTACTTATTTGGAGAGCAGTCAGCATATATGCTGAAAATCTCAGCTTCAGTGAAACTGTTCATTGTAGGAGCATCAAACATTTATGTTTGAATGTCTCTCAAATTACATGTTTTTCTGTTTCATGCAAGGCACATTGAGTTGCCATTGTGCCTCGCCTTATTCAGGTTTTAAACTTTCAGAGTCATCAAGAGTCATCAAGGTAACTCATTATGCAGGTATAGTCCATCAAGGCCTATTGTCAGGTGACCATGTATGTCAATCATTATGCAGGTATAGTCCATCAAGGCCTATTGTCAGGTGACCATGTATGTCAATCATGATGCAGGTATAGTCCATCAAGGGCTATTGTCAGGTGCCCATGTATGTAAATCACTGTGCAGGAATGGTTTTGTTGTCCAGAAGAAAAAAGCTGTTTTGACTGTGAGTTCAGAGCCTTGTTGAAAACCAGAATTAGATCATGTGCTGAACTATCTCAATTTAAGTGAATTCAACCTTTGACAAAGCTTTTAAACTATAGTACTAAAAGAAAAAGGAAAAAGTTTAACTTTTTCTTCACTCTGACTGAAACAAAAAATGGTCAAAAATGACTTAAAAATGTATTTCATGAACTAAATTAGACTTACTTTAATGAAGCGGTGTGTGCTGAAAATGTTTTATCAGGAACACTGAAACAGATACAATGTACAAATGTTTGCCAGTTAATGTAATACAGAAGAAATATCCTGTTGAGATGACAGCAACAGTTTACTTATTTGGACAGCAGTCAGCATATATGCTGAAAATCTCAGCTTTACTGAAACTGTTCTCCAGAGTGTGGCCACAAGCTAATTTTTCACTGGAAAGAAGTAGAATAATCTGCCAGTGAAGGAAGTTTTTACTTCCTATTACAAGGAAATAGATGTATTTTTATTTATTATTATTATATTTATTTTTGTGCATTTATGTCCTTTTCGAGAGCTGAACGATTGCTGAATGCAATCGCAGATGACTCTGAGATTGAAGATTTGTCAGATGGTGAAGAGATTGATCCTGCTGTGGGTCAAGTAGTACTGTTCGTACTACAACTACTGTTGTAGTTTTAGTATATAGTTCTAGTTCTAGTGTAGTGTAGTATAGTTTAGATTTGTAAATAGTTGAGTTGATTAGTTCGGCTTTGGTTAAACTGATCATGGTTGTTAGGCAAGAATGAGTAAACGTATGAACTAAATTAGACTTAATGTGATGAAGCACTGTGTGCTGAAAATGTTTGATCAGGAACACTGAAACAGATACAATGTACAAATGTTAGCTAGTTAATGTAATATAGAAGAAATATCCTGTTGAGGTGACAGCAACAGTTTACTTATTTGGAGAGCAGTCACCATATATGCTGAAAATCTCAGCTTTAGTGAAACTGTTCATATGTGCTGCATTTTCTCAGCTTCAGTTAAACTTTTCCAAGAAAAATGTAAAAAATCCTCCAGGTTCTTGTTTTATAGAGTAGAAGAAAAAACTTTCTAACCTATAAAATATAGCATATAGCTGAACTATCTTAAATAAGTCACCTGTGATTTCAATTTTTGATAAATTAAGTTTTATTTTCAAACTTTGAGTATTCAATAGCAACATGTATGTAAATGCATGGTATGTGGGATGTGGGTGGTAATGTGGGCGGGACTTTCAGATTGGCATATAAGGTGAGGCCACCAAGTACTTGTTACTGTCTTCTGAGACTGCAACAGCGTCACGTTTTCACTGAAGATTTCTCCTGTTTTTTCCTGTTCTACTCAACAGTTCTTTCATTCCTGAAAATGGCTCCCAAGCGGTAAGTCAAGATTAATTTTATAGTTCACAGTGTAGTTGCTCAATGTAGTAAGAGTATACCCATTTACCCAAGCTGACATTTAAAGCATATTTTCTGATGGCTCCCAAACTTCTCCCTGAGTAAAGCTTTAAATTAAGTGAAGAATGTCTTTTTCTATTTGCAGCAAACCCATCAGACACCCTCTGCTGTGTCCTGTGTGCAAGAAACCCCAGAGATGCCTTTCCCAACATCTGCGTAAGGTCTGCATGAAGACCGATACACGTGAAGCCATAAAGGCAGTGGTGGAGAAGGAAAAAAGGAACCTCCATGAGCTTGAGTCTTCTGGCATAGTGTTCAGCCATGCTCGCCTTCGGCAAATTGTGGATGATGCTGATCCACTGAGCAGGTTGGTGGAAGAGCTTTTCGGTCTTTCTCACACAAATGTTTCTCATGAACTAAGTTAGACTTAATGTAATGAAGCGTTGTGTGCTGAAATCTTTTATCAGGAACACTGAAACAATACATACAATGTACAAATGTTTGCTAGTTTATGTAATACAGAAGAAATATCCTGTTGGGTTGACAGCAACAGTTTACTTATTTGGAGAGCAGTCAGCATACTTCTTGTTTACTCCCTGAATTGTATTACATTTTCTGAACTGTATTGAATAAGATTATCTAAATTGTGTTTGTGATTTTTAATGAAAGGCTGATTGAGGAGCTGCAGCGTCGGCACATGGTGGTGACTGGTATCCCTCCACCACTGCCTAATGCCAACGTTGTGGGAGCGACCACACAGCCACTCCAGAGTGTGGCCGCTGAGGCAGCTGAGAGTGAGGCCGCTGAGACATCTGAGAGCGAGGCCGCTGAGGCAGCTGAGAGCAAGGCTGAGAGCGAGACTGAGAGTGTGGCCGCTGAGGCAGCTGAGAGCAAGGCTGAGAGCAAGGCTGAGAGCGGGGCTGAGACTGCCTCTGTCAGCAGTAGCGAGACCTTTCAATGGTGAGAATCTCAGTTTTACAACTTCACTGACAATGTTTGTTTTTGATTGTGAGTCACATGAATCAAAAATATTCAGTATATAACAACAATTCACAATTATAACACTTTTCCCGCGTTGCAGTAACCCAGATGTGCAGTGGAAGAAGGGGACCAGGAAGATCATGGCAGAGAAGGGCCTTTATGAGAAGCACTCCATGGACAATCCGTTGCTGAAGGACTTTGCCACATACCTGGAGAAAGACCTCCAAAATGAAAATTACAAACAGGAGGTGAGGACTACCATAAAACACTCTGTGTTTATTAAAAACTTCTGACTGTCTGAGTAAAAAAAAAATATTCAGTGAGCAGAAGGTAATTTAACATGCTTTTTTCAGGTTGACAACGTTGCTCGTTTCCTGTACTACGCGGACCCACAGGCCCCATCCCTGGAGTTCGTCAGGAACAGGGAAAATATCTTGCAGTACCTCCGTGAGCTCTCTGAGGCAAAGCTGACAAAGCAAACTCAGCAGAATTATCTCAAGAGCTTGAAAAGGTTGGTGCATTTGGTGCTTTTTTTCATACAATCTCAACACTTATGGAGACAATAAACATAATTGGGCTTAAATACATATGCTTAAATACTTGTACTTCCTCCGACAGATTCCTGTCGTACCATACAGTCAACACCAACCTGAGGCACGAGGATCGGCCACTCTTTGAGGACTGCAAGCACTTCATTGAGTTCATTGGGTCTCTGCAGAAATGCTGCTCCAAGCAAGTGGGCAAAGAGATCACCCAAAAGAGGTAAGTTTAATTGTTCTCACCCACCTAACTGGATTTCAGTACACATATGTGAGCAATGTGGATTTGTTAATAACCTTTTATCTATTTTCTCATAGGCATAGCATGTTGACTGAGCAACAACAGCTGACACCACGTGACTGCTTGGCTGTGCTGAGGGCTGCCAAGAAGGACTTTATGGCAGTTGTGTCGAAGGTCTTTCGGGACAAAAATGTCATCCTGGAGATGGCAGAGTGCAGCCTTGTGGTGTACTACCTCCAGGCAGTGGTCATCCTAAAGCACCTCCAGCGACCAGGCGTGGTGGAGCACATGACTGTGAGTGTTCCTATGCTCTTTTTGTCTGCATTGTTAGTAAATTCACCTGACATTTTTGCCATTCCCCATACTAATCAATCTGATGTCCTTGTTTTGTGCAGGTGCAGGAGTGGGAGGCACGTACGAGAGACAGTTCAGGCAACGTCATTATTGGTGTTAAAGAGCACAAGACGGCCGCACAGCAAGTTGCCACGTTTGCCCTGTCACAGGAGGAGGAGCGTGTAAGTTCATCAGATTTCCTCTGAGGATCTGTCAGAACCTGTTCAAAAGCAGAAATGAATCTTTATTCCTATGTTCCCTCTACCAACAGTGGTTTGATGTGTACTACACACGAGTGCGGCCACAACTCCTCAAGTTCCCTAGGAAGCGCAAGCGGGACGACTCAGGTGATGATGAGGAACATGAACGTTTCTTCATCTCCACCACGGGGAGGCCGATCGATAATTCCTCCAATGACCTGAACCGGCTGCACTCAAAGTAAGCGAACCATCAGGATTCATTTTCCCTCCAAAATGTACTTCTGTAAACAGCTGTCTCAGCTCTCTGGTGCGATGTGTTAATTGATGTCATATTAACATCGGTTTAAACTTTCACTTTAGATACAAACTCAAGTCAGTGACCAGCCAAGAGGCACGCCGAGTCTTCGAGACGGCCACAAAGACAATGACTGACGCAGAGAAGTCTCTGGTGGCCGACTACCTCACCCATTCCACTGCGACGGCGGAGAAACATTACCGCATGAAGCAGCCGGAGACCATAGTGATGGCCAATCAACTGCTGGCTAGGCTTGCTGGTGACTCAAGGTAAGGATGTCTTACATTTGTCAACAATTAATACCATCAACAATTTGTAAACATCATCAAACCCCCTGTCATTTATATGCAGGCACACTGAACACTTATCTAATACTCTTCTTCTCCTTCTTCTCTTATGTAGTGTTGAGTCTGCAGATGAGGGTCCCAGTCATGCAACCCGTGGCGCTGCTCGCGATGCTGCCCACAAGCCTGCCTGTGCTACAAATGTGCAGATGGATGTACAAGCAGCATTTGACCGTCTGCTGGAAACGCACCCGGTGACTCTGGACGGGGACGTGCCAAACAAGACAGAGCGCACGAAGGTGTCACAAGACTTTCAGCGGCAGTTGTACGAGCGTTGGCTGAAGGCACAGATGAAACTGCGCGTGCAGCATGTTCTCTGTGAGTATTTCCTCAATGTTTAATGAAACATTTTCACTTATCAATGCTATGTACATGATTCAAAGTTGTCGATTATATTTCTCTTAAGGAAGGAAACCTTTTAATGTTTTCTCCACAGCATACTTCTGCCGACGTCTCCCAACTGAGAACCGGGTCAGCACCTGGATTTCTAAGCAGGGATGGAAGAGCAACCTCCCCACCTCTGCCAGAATCATCAAGGGGTGGAAGCCCTCAGGATCAGTGGACATGGCCATGGATTCCAGACACATCCAGAAAATGACAAGTTCTCAGAAGTGGAGAGGACTACGGGTGACTGAGATAGAGGGGAAAGGCAATGGTGTCGTTGCCACTCGCAGATTTCAGACCGGTGAGGTGGTCTGTGATTACCATGGGAGGGTGATCACAGCCAAAGAGGGCCACGCCATACACCAGAACACCAGTGAGGAGGAGACTGGATATATGTTTTTCTACACCAATCAAGAAGGACAGCCCATGTGCATCGATGCACATTCTGCTTTCTGTAAGTGCCACCCCGAAATGCAGACTGTTGGAAGGTTCATCAATCATTCGCAGAAAAAAGCCAATCTCAAGCCCAGGTTTTATGCAGGGGACGACAAAGAAGTCATTCTTTTCCTCGCCACCAGGGACATTGAGGTGAATGAGGAACTCCTTTTTCACTACGCCGTGGGCAAAAAGTCCTTTCGGGGAGAGGGCTTGGACCTTTCTTGGCTCTCTTAGACTTGGAGTCTCCAGAACACTGAGGTGTACTTCGGCCGAAGTCTACCAACTGAAAACCGGGTCAGCGCCTGGATTTCTAAGCAGGGGTGGAAGAGCAACCTCCACCTGGCCTGCATTTTCAAGGCCTGTTTTCAGGTCCTGACCCAAGGACATTGTTAGACTGCAAAGCCATGCTTGTAAAACCAACTTGAATCGTTGTATTACTGTAAGATTAATCCATGAGGCCTGGATGTTTGAATCCAGCGCTGATTTGATTCATAGCTGGCCAACCCTTTTCCCTCTTTCCTTGCTCCTTCCTCTCCCCCTGCTGTCTCCTCTCTTTCCTTGGTCCTTCCTCTCCCCCTGCCCCCCACTTTCCTTGCCCAAAGTTGCTCCAGTGTGGCTTTTATTTCACTGTTTTAATCATGAACAACTGTTAATACATTTTAGCCCCCTCTCTTTATTTTCTTTTTGTCATTGGGGTCGCCTCCTCTGAAACGGTGATGTTGGACTCTAGTTGAGTCCAGTCTAGTATTGGTGCAAAAAACTGGACAAGAATGACTTAAAAAATGTATTTCACGAACTAAGTTGGACTTACTTTAATGTAGCACTGTGTGCTGAAAATGTTTTATCTGCTCTTTTGCTAAAAATAAACAATTATTTTAGTATTGATTTCCTGTTATTTGTTTTATGTTCCTGTGTTGTTTTAACGATGAATGACAAAAAAATGTATTTCATGAACTAAATTAGACTTAATCTAATGAAGCACTTAGCTAGTTAATGTAATACAGAGGAAATATCCTGTTGAGATGACAGCAACAGTTTACTTATTTGGAGAGCAGTCAGCATATATGCTGAAAATCTCAGCTTTAGTGAAACTGTTCATTGTAGGAGCATCAAACATTTATGTTATAATCTTTCTCAAATTACATGTTTTTCTGTTTCATGTAAAGCACATTGAGTTGCCATTGTGCCTCGCCTTATTCAGGTTTTAAACTTTCAGAGTCATCAAGAGTCATCAAGGTAACTTATTATGCAGGTATAGTCCATCAAGGCCTATTGTCAGGTGCCCATGTATGTCAATCATGATGCAGGAATGTTTTTGTTGTCCAGAAGAAAAAACCTGTTTTGACTGTGAGTTCAGAGCCTTGTTGAAAACCAGAATTAGATCATGTGATGAACTATCTCAATTTAAGTGAATTCAACCTTTGACAAAGCTTTCTTCACTCTGACTGAAATAAAAAATGGTCAAAAATGACTTAAAAATGTATTTCATGATGTTTTATTAGGAACACTGAAACAGATACAATGTACAAATGTTTACTAGTTAATGTAATACAGTTAATTTAAACACAAGATACTTGTGCTCAAAAAGAGGATTCATTCTCAGTGAAGAACCTTGGAGCTCTAATCTGCCTCTATACCTGCCAAAGAGCAGTGATTCCTAACACGTCTCAGGGGGTCATCAGGTGGAAACCTCCCTTCAACAGTGTTTCGCCTACTTAGTCCCACTACACCTCCAGGAGGTTAGGCAGTGAACTCCGGCGTCCCAGAGTCACCCCCCCAGTGCCAGTTCACACTGCTCCTACACAATCCAAACAGCACCGCCACGTTCAACTGACCCAGAGATGCTCCAGGTAGTGGCCAGTACCGATGCTACCATTTAACTATTGCTAATGCTAATGCTAACCGCTAGGAAGAACAGAAGAAGACAATACAGTTCCGATGCTACCATTTAGCTAATGTTACGTGCTAACCGCTACCTGCTAAGAGGAACAGAAGAAGACAATAAAGCTAGATTCACCTATACTGTTAATGTTAATTGCTAGCTACCAATACTAACTGCTAAGATACTATCGTCCTCTCACCGCTTTAGCTATTGTTAGCTGCTACAATGCTACCACAGGCCGAGATGCCACATGTAACTGCTGATTGCCACACTACCATCATCTACCCCTGCCTCTCACCAACTGCACCAAGAAAAAGCGGGGTGGGAATACAAACCCTGGTTCGGGTAGGGGATGGAAAATAAAGAGGTAGAGTCAAAAGATGAAAGTAGGGATTGGATACAGACCCTTGTTCGGGTAGGGGGTGGAAAATTTAGAGGGTGCTGAAGGTGGAGGCCTAAACCACAGACTAGATTTAACAGCCTCTTCTAACATTTCCTTCAAGAAGCAGCAAACCCTACCATTTCCTTCAAAAAGCAAACAGAGCAGGAAAACAAACCCTAACATTTCCTTCAAGAAGCAAACAAAACAGGAAAACAACCAAAAAGATCAAAAAACAAGCCAACTCTGTATCTTACCACGCAAACTCACCTGAACAGGCCGCATGGTCCCAAAGAGAGACTCTAGCTGGCCACACCCCCACCTTATCTAAACTTCCTGGTTCTCTTCCTATTGGCAGCGCGAGAAGATGGGGCGGGGAAAGCAGAGCAGAGGAGAGGTGTCTTGTTCAGACTTTAACCTCTTCTCTTGCCGGGTTAGGCATGCATGTCCTCTGCCCCTCCCCCCTCCCTCACTGTCCCTATTTCACCCCCCAACTACTATTATTTCTCCTGATCCATATCCACTGACTAGACCTAGCAGCCTCATCTGACATCTCCCTCACTGTCTTTCTTAAATTTTGCCCATGCACTCCCAGCTCCCTCAACAGTGAAACAGCTGACCCTGCAACAAAACCTCTACACCCCACTTCAACCGGACAGACCCTGGTCTTCCATCCCCTCTGCTCAGATTCTGTCTTTAAATCTGCATACTTAGTCTTCTTCCTTTCATAAGCTGCCTCCACTGAATTTTCCCAAGGGACTGTTAACTCAATAAAATACACAGTCTTTTTACTCATGGACCATAAGACAATGTCTGGCCTCAGATTACTATAAACTATTTCCTGGGGCACAACTAGCTTTCCTCCCAAGTCGACCTGCATTTGCCAATCATCAGCCCCTACCAGGCAGCCACCTACCTGCTTTCTCCCTGACTTAGCAGCTTTATTTTTCTCCCCCTCTCGAACAAACTGCACATCTAACCTCTCCTTTCTAGAACTTCCAGAATTCACCTGCTTCCTTCTCTCCTCAATGCCTGCGGCTAAGCTTCTCAGCACCTGATTATGCCGCCATGTATACCGGCCTTGTGATAAGCTAATTCTACAACCTGACAAAATGTGCTTTAAACTTGCTGTACCTGAGCAGAGTGGGCACGATTGATCGCCCTGTACCCAGAGACTTAGGTTCTGCGGGGTTGGCAACACATCGTATGTCGCCCCTATCAGAAATTTAATACGGCCTTCCTCCATATTCCACAGGTCCCTCCAACTAAGTTTCCTCTTCTCAACACCTTCCCAATTCAACCATTGTCCCTGTTTGGCTTGACCAACTGCTTTTGCCCCTCTTAACAACTCCTCCTGTCTACGCACCTGTTCCACTACAAGCTTTCTTTTCTCCTTTAGACCTGCTTTATTCCACACTGGTTTGCCTGGGCCAAGCCCCAAGCCTCCCCGGCCAAATTGAACATTTCCTACTATTTCTGCATGCCTAAGAGCTGCCTCTGCCTCCTGCACTGCTGCCCTTGGGTTCCATTTCCTCCCCCCAGAAGGGTTCGGAACCACATTGCTAACTAACATGTCCTTACTCCCAGATAATAAAAGTTCTGTCCTAACCTTAGTGCATTTAAACTCCTCTGTTAGACTGGATACTGGCAGCTGAAGCATTCCTTTCCCATACAAAGCTACATTGCTTAAGCACCTGGGAGCACCCAACCATTTTCTAATATAAGAGCTAACTAGCCTTTCCATTCTCTCTGCTACAGATAATGGGACTTCATATACTGACATTGGCCACATTAACCTAGGGTACAAGCCAAACTGCAAGCACCACAACCTCAGTTTTCCTGGGAGCCCTGATTTATCTATTCTCTCCAGCCCTTCTGCAACATCCTTTCTAAATTGCACAACCTGTTCAACATCATTCAGGTCCACATTGTACCACCGTCCTAGACTCTTAACTGATTTCTCCCTAATTGTTGGGATTTCCTCACCATCTATAGCAAACTTTCTATCACTTACTTTCCCTCTGTATATTGAAATACTCCTTGACTTACTAGGCTTAATCTTCATACTAGCCCCCACAGAAGAAATATCCTGTTGAGATGACAGCAACAGTTTACTTATTTGGAGAGCAGTCAGCATATATGCTGAAAATCTCAGCTTTAGTGAAACTGTTGTGTGGCCACAAGCTAATTTTTCAGTGGAAAGAAGTAGAATAATCTGCCAGTGAAGGAAGTTTTTACTTCCTATTACAAGGAAATAGATGTATTTTTATTTATTATTATTATATTTATTTTTGTGCATTTATGTCCTTTTCGAGAGCTGAACGATTGCTGAATGCAATCGCAGATGACTCTGAGATTGAAGATTTGTCAGATGGTGAAGAGAATGATCCTGCTGTGGGTCAAGTAGTACTGTTCGTACTACAACTACTGTTGTAGTTTTAGTATATAGTTCTAGTTCTAGTGTAGTGTAGTATAGTTTAGATTTGTAAATAGTTGAGTTGATTAGTTCGGCTTTGGTTAAACTGATCATGGTTGTTAGGCAAGAATGAGTAAACGTATGAACTAAATTAGACTTAATGTGATGAAGCACTGTGTGCTGAAAATGTTTGATCAGGAACACTGAAACAGATACAATGTACAAATGTTAGCTAGTTAATGTAATACAGAAGAAATATCCTGTTGAGATGACAGCAACAGTTTACTTATTTGGAGAGCAGTCAGCATATATGCTGAAAATCTCAGCTTTAGTGAAACTGTTCTCCAGAGTGTGGCCACAAGCTAATTTTTCAGTGGAAAGAAGTAGAATAATCTGCCAGTGAAGGAAGTTTTTACTTCCTATTACAAGGAAATAGATGTATTTTTATTTATTATTATTATATTTATTTTCGTGCATTTATGTCCTTTTCGAGAGCTGAACGATTGCTGAATGCAATCGCAGATGACTCTGAGATTGAAGATTTGTCAGATGGTGAAGAGAATGATCCTGCTGTGGGTCAAGTAGTACTGTTCGTACTACAACTACTGTTGTAGTTTTAGTATATAGTTCTAGTTCTAGTGTAGTGTAGTATAGTTTAGATTTGTAAATATTGGAGAGCAGTCAGCATATATGCTGAAAATCTCAGCTTCAGTGAAACTGTTCATTGTAGGAGCATCAAACATTTATGTTTGAATGTCTCTCAAATTACATGTTTTTCTGTTTCAAGTAAAGCACATTGAGTTGCCATTGTGCCTCGCCTTATTCAGGTTTTAAACTTTCAGAGTCATCAAGGTCACTTATTATGCAGGTATAGTCCATCAAGGCCTATTGTCAGGTGACCATGTATGCAAATCATGATGCAGGTATAGTCCATCAAGGCCTATTGTCAGGTGACCATGTATGTCAATCATTATGCAGGAATGGTTTTGTTGTCCAGAAGAAAAAAGCTGTTTTGACTGTGAGTTCAGAGCCTTGTTGAAAACCAGAATTAGATCATGTGCTGAACTATCTCAATTTAAGTGAATTCAAGCTTTGACAAAGCTTTTAAACTATAGTACTAAAAGAAAAAGGAAAAGGTTTAACTTCTTCTTCACTCTGACTGAAACAAAAAAACAGTCAAAAATGACTTAAAAATGTATTTCATGAACTAAAGTTGAGATGACAGCAACAGTTTACTTCTTTGGAGAGCAGTCAGCATATATGCTAAAAATCTCAGTTTTAGTGAAACATTGGGCGTTGAGAAATCGGATTATTTCCTAGTTTAGGAAAATTACTAAATTAGACTTAATCTATTGAAGCACTGTGTGCTGAAAATGTTTTAGCATCTGGTCTGTACATTTCAGCTGATATTTCAGGCTGACATGATCTGATATGCTGGAGTCACACATCAATTTGTGTGCTGGAAATGTTTGATCAGGAACACTGAAACAGATACAATGTACAAATGTTAGCTAGTTAATGTAATACAGAAGAAATATCCTGTTGAGATGACAGCAACAGTTTACTTATTTGGAGAGCAGTCAGCATATATGCTGAAAATCTCAGCTTTAGTGAAACTGTTCATTGTAGGAGCATCAAACATTTATGTTTGAATGTCTCTCAAATTACATGTTTTTCTGTTTCATGTAAAGCACATTGAGTTGCCATTGTGCCTCGCCTTATTCAGGTTTTAAACTTTCAGAGTCATCAAGAGTCATCAAGGTAACTCATTATGCAGGTATAGTCCATCAAGGGCTATTGTCAGGTGACCATGTATGTCAATCATTATGCAGGAATGGTTTTGTTGTCCAGAAGAAAAAAACTGTTTTGACTGTGAGTTCAGAGCCTCGTTGAAAACCAGAATTAGATCATGTGCTGAACTATCTCAATTTAAGTGAATTCATCCTTTGACAAAGCTTTTAAACTATAGTACTAAAAGAAAAAGGAAAAAAGTTTAACTTCTTCTTCACTCTGACTGAAACAAAAAAACAGTCAAAAATGACAAAAATGTATTTCATGAACTAAAGTTGAGATGAAAGCAACAGTTTACTTATTTGGAGAGCAGTCAGCATACATGCTGAAAATCTCAGCTTTAGTGAAACATTGGGCGTAGAGAAATCGGATTATTTCCTGGTTTAGGAAAATTACTAAATTAGACTTAATCTATTGAAGCACTGTGTGCTGAAAATGTTTTAGCATCTGGTCTGTACATTTCAGCTGATATTTCAGGCTGACATGATCTGATATGCTGGAGTCACACATCAATTTGTGTGCTGAAAATGTTTGATCAGGAACACTGAAACAGATACAATGTACAAATGTTAGCTAGTTAATGTAATACAGAAGAAAAATCCTGTTGAGATGACAGCAACAGTTTACTTATTTGGAGAGCAGTCAGCATATATGCTGAAAATCTCAGCTTCAGTGAAACTGTTCATTGTAGGAGCATCAAACATTTATGTTTGAATGTCTCTCAAATTACATGTTTTTCTGTTTCATGCAAGGCACATTGAGTTGCCATTGTGCCTCGCCTTATTCAGGTTTTAAACTTTCAGAGTCATCAAGAGTCATCAAGGTAACTCATTATGCAGGTATAGTCCATCAAGGCCTATTGTCAGGTGACCATGTATGTCAATCATTATGCAGGTATAGTCCATCAAGGCCTATTGTCAGGTGACCATGTATGTCAATCATGATGCAGGTATAGTCCATCAAGGGCTATTGTCAGGTGCCCATGTATGTAAATCACTGTGCAGGAATGGTTTTGTTGTCCAGAAGAAAAAAGCTGTTTTGACTGTGAGTTCAGAGCCTTGTTGAAAACCAGAATTAGATCATGTGCTGAACTATCTCAATTTAAGTGAATTCAACCTTTGACAAAGCTTTTAAACTATAGTACCAAAAGAAAAAGGAAAAAGTTTAACTTTTTCTTCACTCTGACTGAAACAAAAAATGGTCAAAAATGACTTAAAAATGTATTTCATGAACTAAATTAGACTTACTTTAATGAAGCGGTGTGTGCTGAAAATGTTTTATCAGGAACACTGAAACAGATACAATGTACAAATGTTTGCCAGTTAATGTAATACAGAAGAAATATCCTGTTGAGATGACAGCAACAGTTTACTTATTTGGACAGCAGTCAGCATATATGCTGAAAATCTCAGCTTTACTGAAACTGTTCTCCAGAGTGTGGCCACAAGCTAATTTTTCACTGGAAAGAAGTAGAATAATCTGCCAGTGAAGGAAGTTTTTACTTCCTATTACAAGGAAATAGATGTATTTTTATTTATTATTATTATATTTATTTTTGTGCATTTATGTCCTTTTCGAGAGCTGAACGATTGCTGAATGCAATCGCAGATGACTCTGAGATTGAAGATTTGTCAGATGGTGAAGAGAATGATCCTGCTGTGGGTCAAGTAGTACTGTTCGTACTACAACTACTGTTGTAGTTTTAGTATATAGTTCTAGTTCTAGTGTAGTGTAGTATAGTTTAGATTTGTAAATAGTTGAGTTGATTAGTTTGGCTTTGGTTAAACTGATCATGGTTGTTAGGCAAGAATGAGTAAACGTATGAACTAAATTAGACTTAATGTGATGAAGCACTGTGTGCTGAAAATGTTTGATCAGGAACACTGAAACAGATACAATGTACAAATGTTAGCTAGTTAATGTAATATAGAAGAAATATCCTGTTGAGGTGACAGCAACAGTTTACTTATTTGGAGAGCAGTCACCATATATGCTGAAAATCTCAGCTTTAGTGAAACTGTTCATATGTGCTGCATTTTCTCAGCTTCAGTTAAACTTTTCCAAGAAAAATGTAAAAAATCCTCCAGGTTCTTGTTTTATAGAGTAGAAGAAAAAACTTTCTAACCTATAAAATATAGCATATAGCTGAACTATCTTAAATAAGTCACCTGTGATTTCAATTTTTGATAAATTAAGTTTTATTTTCAAACTTTGAGTATTCAATAGCAACATGTATGTAAATGCATGGTATGTGGGATGTGGGTGGTAATGTGGGCGGGACTTTCAGATTGGCATATAAGGTGAGGCCACCAAGTACCTGTTACTGTCTTCTGAGACTGGAACAGCGTCACGTCTTCACTGAAGATTTCTCCTGTTTTTTTCCTGTTCTACTTTCTTTCATTCCTGGAAATGGCTCCCAAGCGGTAAGTCAAGATTAATTTTATAGTTCACAGTGTAGTTGCTCAATGTAGTAAGAGTATACCCATTTACCCAAGCTGACATTTAAAGCATATTTTCTGATGGCTCCCAAACTTCTCCCTGAGTAAAGCTTTAAATTAAGTGAAGAATGTCTTTTTCTATTTGCAGCAAACCCATCAGACACCCTCTGCTGTGTCCTGTGTGCAAGAGACCCCAGAATTGCCTTTCCGTACATCTGCGCAAGGTCTGCATGAAGACCGATACACGTGAAGCCATAAAAGCAGTGGTGAAGAAGGAAAAAAGGAACCTCTATGAGCTTGAGTCTTCTGGCAGGGTGTTCAGCCAAGCGCTCCTTCTGCAAATTATGGATGATACTGATCCACTGAGCAGGTTGGTGGAAGAGCTTTTCAGTCTTTTTCACACAAATGTATCTCATGAACTAAATTAGACTTAATGTAATGAAGCGTTGTGTGCTGAAAATGTTTTATCAGGAACAATGAAACAGATACAATGTACAAATGTTAGCTAGTTTATGTAATACAGAAGAAATATCCTGTTGAGTTGACAGCAACAGTTTACTTATTTGGAGAGCAGTCAGCATACTTCTTGTTTACTCTCTGAATTGTATTACATTTTCTGAACTGTATTGAATACGATTATCTAATTTGTGTTTGTGTTTTTAAATGAAAGGATGACTGAGGAGCTGCAGCGTCGGCACATAGTGGTGACTGGTGTCCCTCCACCACCGCCTAATGCCAACGTTGTGGGAGCGACCACACAGCAACCCCAGAGTGTGGCCGCTGAGGCAGCTGAGAGCGAGGCTGAGAGCGAGGCCGCTGAGGCAGCTGAGAGCGGGGCTGAGAGCGGGGCTGAGACTGCCTCTGTCAGCAGTAGCGAGACCTTTCAATGGTGAGAATCTCAGTTTTAAAACTTCACTGACGATGTTTGTTTTTGATTGTGAGTCACATGAATCAAAAATATTCAGTATATAACAACAATTCACTATTCTAACAATTATAACACTTTTCCCACGTTGCAGTAACCCAGATGTGCAGCGGAAGAAGGTTGCCAGGAAGCTCATGGCAGAGAAGGGCCTTTATGAGAAGCACTCCATGGACTATCCGTTGCTGAAGGACTTTGCCACATACCTGGAGAAAGACCTCCAAAATGAAAATTACAAACAGGAGGTGAGGACTACCATAAAACACTCTGTGTTTATTAAAAACTTCTGACTGTCTGAGTAAAAAAAAATATTCAGTGAGCAGAAGGTAATTTAACATGCTTTTTTTCAGGTTGACAACGTTGCTCGTTTCCTGTACTACGCGGACCCACAGGCCCCATCCCTGGAGTTCGTCAGGAACAGGGAAAAGATCTCGCAGTACCTCCGTGAGCTCTCTGAGGCAAAGCTGACAAAGCAAACTCAGCAGAATTATCTCAAGAGCTTGAAAAGGTTGGTGCATTTGGTGCTTTTTTTCATACAACCTCAACACTTATGGAGACAATAAACATAATTGGGCTTAAATACATATACTTAAATACTTGTACTTCCTCCGACAGATTCCTGTCGTACCATACAGTCAACACCAACCTGAGGCACGTGGATCGGCCTCTCTTTGAGGACTGCAAGCACTTCATTGAGTTCATTGGGTCTCTGCAGAAATGCTGCCCCAAGCAAGTGAGCAAAGAGATCACCCAAAAGAGGTAAGTTTAATTGTTCTCACCCACCTAACTGGATTTCAGTACACATATGTGAGCAATGTGTCATGTAATGTTGTGATTTGTTAATAACCTTTTGTCTATTTTCTCATTGGCATAGCATGTTGACTGAGCAACAACAGCTGACACCACATGACTGCTTGGCTGTGCTGAGGGCTGCCAAGAAGGACTTTATGGCAGTTGTGTCGAAGGTCTTTCTGGACAAAAATGTAATCCTGGAGATGGCTGAGTGCAGCCTTGTGGTGTACTACCTCCAGGCAGTGGTCATCCTAAAGCACCTCCAGCGACCAGGCGTGGTGACGCACATGACTGTGAGTATTCCTATGCTCTTTTTGTCTGCATTGTTAGTAAATTTCACCTGACATTTTTGCCATTCCCCATACTAATCAATCTGATGTCCTTGTTTTGTGCAGGTGCAGGAGTGGGAGGCACGTACGAGAGACAGTTCAGGCAACGTCATTATTGGTGTTAAAGGGCACAAGACAGCCGCACAGCAAGTTGCCACTTTTGCCCTGTCACAGGAGGAGGAGCGTGTAAGTTCATCAGATTTCCTCTGAGGATCTGTCAGAACCTGTTCAAAAGCAGAAATGAATCTTTATTCCTATGTTCCCTCTGCCAACAGTGGTTTGATATGTACTACACACGAGTGCGGCCACAACTCCTCAAGTCCCCTAAGAAGCACAAGCGGGACGAGTCAGGTGATGATGAGGAACAGGAACATTTCTTCATCTCCACCACGGGGAGGCCGATCTATAATTCCTCCAAAGACCTGAAACGGCTGCACTCAAAGTAAGCTAACCATCAGGATTCATTTTCCCTCCAAAATGTACTTCTGTAAACAGCTGTCTCAGCTCTCTGGTGCGATGTGTTAATTGATGTCATACTAACATCGGTTTAAACTTTCACTTTAGATACAAGCTCAAGCCAGTGACCAACCAAGAGGCACGCCGAGTCTTCGAGACGGCCACAAAGACAATGACTGACGCAGAGAAGTCTCTGGTGGCCGACTACCTCACCCATTCCACTGCGACGGAGGAGAACCATTACCGCATGAAGCAGCCGGAGACCATAGTGATGGCCAATCAACTGCTGGCTAGGCTTGCTGGTGACTCAAGGTAAGGATGTCTTACATTTGTCAAGAATTAATACCATCAACAATTTGTAAACATCATCAAACCCCCGTCATTTATATGCAGGCACACTGAACACTTATCTAATACTCTTCTTCTCCTTTTTCTCTTATGTAGTGTTGAGTCTGCAGATGAGGGTCCCAGTCATGCTACCCGTGGCGCTGCTCGCGATGTTGCCCACAAGCCTGCCTGTGCTACAAATGTGCAGATGGATGTACAAGCAGCATTTGACCGTCTGCTGGAAACGCACCCGGTGACTCTGGACGGGGACGTGCCAAACAAGACAGAGCGCACGAAGGTGTCACAAGACTTGCAGCGGCAGTTGTACGAGCGTTGGCTGAAGGCACAGATGAAACTGCGCGTGCAGCATGTTCTCTGTGAGTATTTCCTCAATGTTGATGAAACATTTTCACTTATCAATGCTATGTACATGCTTCAAAGTTGTCGATTATATTTCTCTTAACTAAGGAAACCTTTTAATGTTTTCTCCACAGCATACTTCTGCCGACGTCTCCCAACTGAGAACCGGGTCAGCACCTGGATTTCTAAGCAGGGATGGAAGAGCAACCTCCCCACCTCTGCCAGAATCATCAAGGAGTGGAAGCCCTCAGGATCAGTGGACATTCCAGACACATCCAGATAATGACAAGTTCTCAGAAGTGGAGAGGACTACGGGTGACTGAGATAGAGGGGAAAGGCAAGGGTGTCGTTGCCACTCGCAGATTTCAGACCGGTGAGGTGGTCTGTGATTACCATGGGAGGGTGATCACAGCCAAAGAGGGCCACGCCATACACCAGAACACCAGTGAGGAGGAGACTGGATATATGTTTTTCTACACCAATCAAGAAGGACAGCCCATGTGCATCGATGCACATTCTGCTTTTTGTGAGTGCCACCCCGAAATGCAGACTGTTGGAAGGTTCATCAATCATTCGCAGAAAAAAGCCAATCTCAAGCCCAGGTTTTATGCAGGGGACGACAAAGAAGTCATTCTTTTCCTCGCCACCAGGGACATTGAGGTGAATGAGGAACTCCTTTTTCACTACGGCGTGGGCAAAAAGTCCTTTCGGGGAGAGGGCTTGGACCTTTCTTGGCTCTCTTAGACTTGGAGTCTCCAGAACACTGAGGTGTACTTCGGCCGAAGTCTACCAACTGAAAAGCGGGTCAGCGCCTGGATTTCTAAGCAGGGGTGGAAGAGCAACCTCCACCTGGCCTGCATTTTCAAGGCCTGTTTTCAGGTCCTGACCCAAGGACATTGTTAGACTGCAAAGCCATGCTTGTAAAACCAACTTGAATCGTTGTATTACTGTAAGATTAATCCATGAGGCCTGGATGTTTAAATCCAGTGCTGATTTGATTCAGAGCTGGCCAACCCTTTTCCCTCTTTCCTTGCTCCTTCCTCTCCCCCTGCTGTCTCCTCTCTTTCCTTGGTCCTTCCTCTCCCCCTGCCCCCCACTTTCCTTGCCCAAAGTTGCTCCAGTGTGGCTTTTATTTCACTGTTTTAATCATGAACAACTGTTAATACATTTTAGCCCCCTCTCTTTATTTTCTTTTAGTCATTGGGGTCACCTCCTCTGAAACGGTGATGTTGGACTCTAGTTGAGTCCAGTCTAGTATTGGTGCACTTTCTATATATAAGAAATTCTCTGTACAGAAAACAATAAAGTGGAAGTGCTTAAACTTTATCTGTCTCTCTGTGTATGTTCTTGTATGAAACACAGGTTGTAACCCCCCCCCCCCCCCCCCCCCCACACACACACACACACACCCACACACACACTCTCTCACACCTCTGTCCCTCTGATGCCAGCTGTGAAGTGTGTCTCCAATACAGATGCAATTTTCCTCCATCCTCCACAGGCTGCTTCAGCATTCACAGATATGAGCCTTTGCTGGACCTCCATCAACATCCCCTCCACACACCCCACCTTACTCTTCTTCACCCTGACTGAAACAAAAACTGGACAAGAATGACTTAAAAAATGTATTTCACGAACTAAGTTGGACTTACTTTAATGTAGCACTGTGTGCTGAAAATGTTTTATCTGCTCTTTTGCTAAAAATAAACAATTATTTTAGTATTTATTTCCTGTTATTTGTTTTATGTTCCTGTGTTGTTTTAACGATGAATGACAAAAAAATGTATTTCATGAACTAAATTAGACTTAATCTAATGAAGCACTTAGCTAGTTAATGTAATACAGAGGAAATATCCTGTTGAGATGACAGCAACAGTTTACTTATTTGGAGAGCAGTCAGCATATATGCTGAAAATCTCAGCTTTAGTGAAACTGTTCATTGTAGGAGCATCAAACATTTATGTTATAATCTTTCTCAAATTACATGTTTTTCTGTTTCATGTAAAGCACATTGAGTTGCCATTGTGCCTCGCCTTATTCAGGTTTTAAACTTTCAGAGTCATCAAGAGTCATCAAGGTAACTTATTATGCAGGTATAGTCCATCAAGGCCTATTGTCAGGTGACCATGTATGTCAATCATGATGCAGGAATGTTTTTGTTGTCCAGAAGAAAAAACCTGTTTTGACTGTGAGTTCAGAGCCTTGTTGAAAACCAGAATTAGATCATGTGATGAACTATCTCAATTTAAGTGAATTCAACCTTTGACAAAGCTTTCTTCACTCTGACTGAAATAAAAAATGGTCAAAAATGACTTAAAAATGTATTTCATGATGTTTTATTAGGAACACTGAAACAGATACAATGTACAAATGTTTACTAGTTAATGTAATACAGTTAATTTAAACACAAGATACTTGTGCTCAAAAAGAGGATTCATTCTCAGTGAAGAACCTTGGAGCTCTAATCTGCCTCTATACCTGCCAAAGAGCAGTGATTCCTAACACGTCTCAGGGGGTCATCAGGTGGAAACCTCCCTTCAACAGTGTTTCGCCTACTTAGTCCCACTACACCTCCAGGAGGTTAGGCAGTGAACTCCGGCGTCCCAGAGTCACCCCCCCTAGTGCCAGTTCACACTGCTCCTACACAATCCAAACAGCACCGCCACGTTCAACTGACCCAGAGATGCTCCAGGTAGTGGCCAGTACCGATGCTACCATTTAACTATTGCTAATGCTAATGCTAACCGCTAGGAAGAACAGAAGAAGACAATACAGTTCCGATGCTACCATTTAGCTAATGTTACGTGCTAACCGCTACCTGCTAAGAGGAACAGAAGCAGACAATAAAGCTAGATTCACCTATACTGTTAATGTTAATTGCTAGCTACCAATACTAACTGCTAAGATACTATCGTACTCTCACCGCTTTAGCTATTGTTAGCTGCTACAATGCTACCACAGGCCGAGATGCCACATGTAACTGCTGATTGCCACACTACCATCATCTACCCCTGCCTCTCACCAACTGCACCAAGAAAAAGCAGTTTTCATCAGCCCCTACCAGGCAGCCACCTACCTGCTTTCTCCCTGACTTAGCAGCTTTATTTTTCTCCCCCTCTCGAACAAACTGCACATCTAACCTCTCCTTTCTAGAACTTCCAGAATTCACCTGCTTCCTTCTCTCCTCAATGCCTGCGGCTAAGCTTCTCAGCACCTGATTATGCCGCCATGTATACCGGCCTTGTGATAAGCTAATTCTACAACCTGACAAAATGTGCTTTAAACTTGCTGTACCTGAGCAGAGTGGGCACGATTGATCGCCCTGTACCCAGAGACTTAGGTTCTGCGGGGTTGGCAACACATCGTATGTCGCCCCTATCAGAAATTTAATACGGCCTTCCTCCATATTCCACAGGTCCCTCCAACTAAGTTTCCTCTTCTCAACACCTTCCCAATTCAACCATTGTCCCTGTTTGGCTTGACCAACTGCTTTTGCCCCTCTTAACAACTCCTCCTGTCTACGCACCTGTTCCACTACAAGCTTTCTTTTCTCCTTTAGACCTGCTTTATTCCACACTGGTTTGCCTGGGCCAAGCCCCAAGCCTCCCCGGCCAAATTGAACATTTCCTACTATTTCTGCATGCCTAAGAGCTGCCTCTGCCTCCTGCACTGCTGCCCTTGGGTTCCATTTCCTCCCCCCAGAAGGGTTCGGAACCACATTGCTAACTAACATGTCCTTACTCCCAGATAATAAAAGTTCTGTCCTAACCTTAGTGCATTTAAACTCCTCTGTTAGACTGGATACTGGCAGCTGAAGCATTCCTTTCCCATACAAAGCTACATTGCTTAAGCACCTGGGAGCACCCAACCATTTTCTAATATAAGAGCTAACTAGCCTTTCCATTCTCTCTGCTACAGATAATGGGACTTCATATACTGACATTGGCCACATTAACCTAGGGTACAAGCCAAACTGCAAGCACCACAACCTCAGTTTTCCTGGGAGCCCTGATTTATCTATTCTCTCCAGCCCTTCTGCAACATCCTTTCTAAATTGCACAACCTGTTCAACATCATTCAGGTCCACATTGTACCACCGTCCTAGACTCTTAACTGATTTCTCCCTAATTGTTGGGATTTCCTCACCATCTATAGCAAACTTTCTATCACTTACTTTCCCTCTGTATATTGAAATACTCCTTGACTTACTAGGCTTAATCTTCATACTAGCCCCCACAGAAGAAATATCCTGTTGAGATGACAGCAACAGTTTACTTATTTGGAGAGCAGTCAGCATATATGCTGAAAATCTCAGCTTTAGTGAAACTGTTGTGTGGCCACAAGCTAATTTTTCAGTGGAAAGAAGTAGAATAATCTGCCAGTGAAGGAAGTTTTTACTTCCTATTACAAGGAAATAGATGTATTTTTATTTATTATTATTATATTTATTTTTGTGCATTTATGTCCTTTTCGAGAGCTGAACGATTGCTGAATGCAATCGCAGATGACTCTGAGATTGAAGATTTGTCAGATGGTGAAGAGAATGATCCTGCTGTGGGTCAAGTAGTACTGTTCGTACTACAACTACTGTTGTAGTTTTAGTATATAGTTCTAGTTCTAGTGTAGTGTAGTATAGTTTAGATTTGTAAATATTGGAGAGCAGTCAGCATATATGCTGAAAATCTCAGCTTCAGTGAAACTGTTCATTGTAGGAGCATCAAACATTTATGTTTGAATGTCTCTCAAATTACATGTTTTTCTGTTTCAAGTAAAGCACATTGAGTTGCCATTGTGCCTCGCCTTATTCAGGTTTTAAACTTTCAGAGTCATCAAGGTCACTTATTATGCAGGTATAGTCCATCAAGGCCTATTGTCAGGTGACCATGTATGCAAATCATGATGCAGGTATAGTCCATCAAGGCCTATTGTCAGGTGACCATGTATGTCAATCATTATGCAGGAATGGTTTTGTTGTCCAGAAGAAAAAAGCTGTTTTGACTGTGAGTTCAGAGCCTTGTTGAAAACCAGAATTAGATCATGTGCTGAACTATCTCAATTTAAGTGAATTCAAGCTTTGACAAAGCTTTTAAACTATAGTACTAAAAGAAAAAGGAAAAGGTTTAACTTCTTCTTCACTCTGACTGAAACAAAAAAACAGTCAAAAATGACTTAAAAATGTATTTCATGAACTAAAGTTGAGATGACAGCAACAGTTTACTTCTTTGGAGAGCAGTCAGCATATATGCTAAAATCTCAGCTTTAGTGAAACATTGGGTGTAGAGAAATCGGATTATTTCCTGGTTTAGGAAAATTACTAAATTAGACTTAATCTATTGAAGCACTGTGTGCTGAAAATGTTTTAGCATCTGGTCTGTACATTTCAGCTGATATTTCAGGCTGACATGATCTGATATGCTGGAGTCACACATCAATTTGTGTGCTGAAAATGTTTTATCAGGAACACTGAAACAGATACAATGTACAAATGTTAGCTAGTTAATGTAATACAGAAGAAATATCCTGTTGAGATGACAGCAACAGTTTACTTATTTGGAGAGCAGTCAGCATATATGCTGAAAATCTCAGCTTTAGTGAAACTGTTCATTGTAGGAGCATCAAACATTTATGTTTTAATGTTTCTCAAATTACATGTTTTTCTGTTTCGTGTAAAGCACATTGAGTTGCCATTGTGCCTCGCCTTATTCAGGTTTTAAACTTTCAGAGTCATCAAGAGTCATCAAGGTCACTTATTATGCAGGTATAGTCCATCAAGGGCTTTTGTCAGGTGACCATGTATGTCAATCATGATGCAGGAATGTTTTTGTTGTCCAGAAGAAAAAACCTGTTTTGACTGTGAGTTCAGAGCCTTGTTGAAAACCAGAATTAGATCATGTGCTGAACTATCTCAATTTAAGTGAATTCATCCTTTGACAAAGCTTTTAAACTATAGTACTAAAAGAAAAAGGAAAAAAGTTTAACTTCTTCTTCACTCTGACTGAAACAAAAAAACAGTCAAAAATGACTTAAAAATGTATTTCATGAACTAAAGTTGAGATGACAGCAACAGTTTACTTCTTTGGAGAGCAGTCAGCATACATGCTGAAAATCTCAGCTTTAGTGAAACATTGGGCGTTGAGAAATCGGATTATTTCCTGGTTTAGGAAAATTACTAAATTAGACTTAATCTATTGGAGCACTGTGTGCTGAAAATGTTTTAGCATCTGGTCTGTACATTTCAGCTGATATTTCAGGCTGACATGATCTGATATGCTGGAGTCACACATCAATTTGTGTGCTGAAAATGTTTGATCAGGAACACTGAAACAGATACAATGTACAAATGTTAGCTAGTTAATGTAATACAGAAGAAATATCCTGTTGAGATGACAGCAACAGTTTACTTATTTGGAGAGCAGTCAGCATATATGCTGAAAATCTCAGCTTTAGTGAAACTGTTCTCCAGAGTGTGGCCACAAGCTAATTTTTCACTGGAAAGAAGTAGAATAATCTGCCAGTGAAGGAAGTTTTTACTTCCTATTACAAGGAAATAGATGTATTTTTATTTGTTATTATTATATTTATTTTCGTGCATTTATGTCCTTTTCGAGAGCTGAACGATTGCTGAATGCAATCGCAGATGACTCTGAGATTGAAGATTTGTCAGATGGTGAAGAGAATGATCCTGCTGTGGGTCAAGTAGTACTGTTCGTACTACAACTACTGTTGTAGTTTTAGTATATAGTTCTAGTTCTAGTGTAGTGTAGTATAGTTTAGATTTGTAAATATTGGAGAGCAGTCAGCATATATGCTGAAAATCTCAGCTTCAGTGAAACTGTTCATTGTAGGAGCATCAAACATTTATGTTTGAATGTCTCTCAAATTACATGTTTTTCTGTTTCAAGTAAAGCACATTGAGTTGCCATTGTGCCTCGCCTTATTCAGGTTTTAAACTTTCAGAGTCATCAAGGTCACTTATTATGCAGGTATAGTCCATCAAGGGCTATTGTCAGGTGACCATGTATGCAAATCATGATGCAGGTATAGTCCATCAAGGCCTATTGTCAGGTGACCATGTATGTCAATCATTATGCAGGAATGGTTTTGTTGTCCAGAAGAAAAAAACTGTTTTGACTGTGAGTTCAGAGCCTCGTTGAAAACCAGAATTAGATCATGTGCTGAACTATCTCAATTTAAGTGAATTCATCCTTTGACAAAGCTTTTAAACTATAGTACTAAAAGAAAAAGGAAAAAAGTTTAACTTCTTCTTCACTCTGACTGAAACAAAAAAACAGTCAAAAATGACTTAAAAATGTATTTCATGAACTAAAGTTGAGATGAAAGCAACAGTTTACTTATTTGGAGAGCAGTCAGCATACATGCTGAAAATCTCAGCTTTAGTGAAACATTGGGCGTAGAGAAATCGGATTATTTCCTGGTTTAGGAAAATTACTAAATTAGACTTAATCTATTGAAGCACTGTGTGCTGAAAATGTTTTAGCATCTGGTCTGTACATTTCAGCTGATATTTCAGGCTGACATGATCTGATATGCTGGAGTCACACATCAATTTGTGTGCTGAAAATGTTTTATCAGGAACACTGAAACAGATACAATGTACAAATGTTAGCTAGTTAATGTAATACAGAAGAAAAATCCTGTTGAGATGACAGCAACAGTTTACTTATTTGGAGAGCAGTCAGCATATATGCTGAAAATCTCAGCTTCAGTGAAACTGTTCATTGTAAGAGCATCAAACATTTATGTTTGAATGTCTCTCAAATTACATGTTTTTCTGTTTCATGCAAGGCACATTGAGTTGCCATTGTGCCTCGCCTTATTCAGGTTTTAAACTTTCAGAGTCATCAAGAGTCATCAAGGTAACTCATTATGCAGGTATAGTCCATCAAGGCCTATTGTCAGGTGACCATGTATGTCAATCATTATGCAGGTATAGTCCATCAAGGCCTATTGTCAGGTGACCATGTATGTCAATCATGATGCAGGTATAGTCCATCAAGGGCTATTGTCAGGTGCCCATGTATGTAAATCACTGTGCAGGAATGGTTTTGTTGTCCAGAAGAAAAAAGCTGTTTTGACTGTGAGTTCAGAGCCTTGTTGAAAACCAGAATTAGATCATGTGCTGAACTATCTCAATTTAAGTGAATTCAACCTTTGACAAAGCTTTTAAACTATAGTACCAAAAGAAAAAGGAAAAAGTTTAACTTTTTCTTCACTCTGACTGAAACAAAAAATGGTCAAAAATGACTTAAAAATGTATTTCATGAACTAAATTAGACTTACTTTAATGAAGCGGTGTGTGCTGAAAATGTTTTATCAGGAACACTGAAACAGATACAATGTACAAATGTTTGCCAGTTAATGTAATACAGAAGAAATATCCTGTTGAGATGACAGCAACAGTTTACTTATTTGGACAGCAGTCAGCATATATGCTGAAAATCTCAGCTTTACTGAAACTGTTCTCCAGAGTGTGGCCACAAGCTAATTTTTCAGTGGAAAGAAGTAGAATAATCTGCCAGTGAAGGAAGTTTTTACTTCCTATTACAAGGAAATAGATGTATTTTTATTTATTATTATTATATTTATTTTTGTGCATTTATGTCCTTTTCGAGAGCTGAACGATTGCTGAATGCAATCGCAGATGACTCTGAGATTGAAGATTTGTCAGATGGTGAAGAGAATGATCCTGCTGTGGGTCAAGTAGTACTGTTCGTACTACAACTACTGTTGTAGTTTTAGTATATAGTTCTAGTTCTAGTGTAGTGTAGTATAGTTTAGATTTGTAAATAGTTGAGTTGATTAGTTTGGCTTTGGTTAAACTGATCATGGTTGTTAGGCAAGAATGAGTAAACGTATGAACTAAATTAGACTTAATGTGATGAAGCACTGTGTGCTGAAAATGTTTGATCAGGAACACTGAAACAGATACAATGTACAAATGTTAGCTAGTTAATGTAATATAGAAGAAATATCCTGTTGAGGTGACAGCAACAGTTTACTTATTTGGAGAGCAGTCACCATATATGCTGAAAATCTCAGCTTTAGTGAAACTGTTCATATGTGCTGCATTTTCTCAGCTTCAGTTAAACTTTTCCAAGAAAAATGTAAAAAATCCTCCAGGTTCTTGTTTTATAGAGTAGAAGAAAAAACTTTCTAACCTATAAAATATAGCATATAGCTGAACTATCTTAAATAAGTCACCTGTGATTTCAATTTTTGATAAATTAAGTTTTATTTTCAAACTTTGAGTATTCAATAGCAACATGTATGTAAATGCATGGTATGTGGGATGTGGGTGGTAATGTGGGCGGGACTTTCAGATTGGCATATAAGGTGAGGCCACCAAGTACTTGTTACTGTCTTCTGAGACTGCAACAGCGTCACGTCTTCACTGAAGATTTCTCCTGTTTTTTCCTGTTCTACTCAACAGTTCTTTCATTCCTGAAAATGGCTCCCAAGCGGTAAGTCAAGATTAATTTTATAGTTCACAGTGTAGTTGCTCAATGTAGTAAGAGTATACCCATTTACCCAAGCTGACATTTAAAGCATATTTTCTGATGGCTCCCAAACTTCTCCCTGAGTAAAGCTTTAAATTAAGTGAAGAATGTCTTTTTCTATTTGCAGCAAACCCATCAGACACCCTCTGCTGTGTCCTGTGTGCAAGAAACCCCAGAGATGCCTTTCCCAACATCTGCGTAAGGTCTGCATGAAGACCGATACACGTGAAGCCATAAAGGCAGTGGTGGAGAAGGAAAAAAGGAACCTCCATGAGCTTGAGTCTTCTGGCATAGTGTTCAGCCATGCTCGCCTTCGGCAAATTGTGGATGATGCTGATCCACTGAGCAGGTTGGTGGAAGAGCTTTTCGGTCTTTCTCACACAAATGTTTCTCATGAACTAAGTTAGACTTAATGTAATGAAGCGTTGTGTGCTGAAATCTTTTATCAGGAACACTGAAACAATACATACAATGTACAAATGTTTGCTAGTTTATGTAATACAGAAGAAATATCCTGTTGGGTTGACAGCAACAGTTACAGTTACACTTATTTGGAGAGCAGTCAGCATACTTCTTGTTTACTCCCTGAATTGTATTACATTTTCTGAACTGTATTGAATAAGATTATCTAAATTGTGTTTGTGATTTTTAATGAAAGGCTGATTGAGGAGCTGCAGCGTCGGCACATGGTGGTGACTGGTATCCCTCCACCACTGCCTAATGCCAACGTTGTGGGAGCGACCACACAGCCACTCCAGAGTGTGGCCGCTGAGGCAGCTGAGAGTGAGGCCGCTGAGACATCTGAGAGCGAGGCCGCTGAGGCAGCTGAGAGCAAGGCTGAGAGCGAGACTGAGAGTGTGGCCGCTGAGGCAGCTGAGAGCAAGGCTGAGAGCGGGGCTGAGACTGCCTCTGTCAGCAGTAGCGAGACCTTTCAATGGTGAGAATCTCAGTTTTACAACTTCACTGACGATGTTTGTTTTTGATTGTGAGTCACATGAATCAAAAATATTCAGTATATAACAACAATTCACAATTATAACACTTTTCCCGCGTTGCAGTAACCCAGATGTGCAGTGGAAGAAGGGGACCAGGAAGATCATGGCAGAGAAGGGCCTTTATGAGAAGCACTCCATGGACAATCCGTTGCTGAAGGACTTTGCCACATACATGGAGAAAGACCTCCAAAATGAAAATTACAAACAGGAGGTGAGGACTACCATAAAACACTCTGTGTTTATTAAAAACTTCTGACTGTCTGAGTAAAAAAAAAAATATTCAGTGAGCAGAAGGTAATTTAACATGCTTTTTTCAGGTTGACAACGTTGCTCGTTTCCTGTACTACGCGGACCCACAGGCCCCATCCCTGGAGTTCGTCAGGAACAGGGAAAATATCTTGCAGTACCTCCGTGAGCTCTCTGAGGCAAAGCTGACAAAGCAAACTCAGCAGAATTATCTCAAGAGCTTGAAAAGGTTAGTGCATTTGGTGCTTTTTTTCATACAATCTCAACACTTATGGAGACAATAAACATAATTGGGCTTAAATACATATGCTTAAATACTTGTACTTCCTCCGACAGATTCCTGTCGTACCATACAGTCAACACCAACCTGAGGCACGAGGATCGGCCACTCTTTGAGGACTGCAAGCACTTCATTGAGTTCATTGGGTCTCTGCAGAAATGCTGCTCCAAGCAAGACGGCAAAGAGATCACCCAAAAGAGGTACGTTTAATTGTTCTCACCCACCTAACTGGATTTCAGTACACATATGTGAGCAATGTGGATTTGTTAATAACCTTTTATCTATTTTCTCATAGGCATAGCATGTTGACTGAGCAACAACAGCTGACACCACGTGACTGCTTGGCTGTGCTGAGGGCTGCCAAGAAGGACTTTATGGCAGTTGTGTCGAAGGTCTTTCAGGACAAAAATGTCATCCTGGAGATGGCAGAGTGCAGCCTTGTGGTGTACTACCTCCAGGCAGTGGTCATCCTAAAGCACCTCCAGCGACCAGGCGTGGTGGAGCACATGACTGTGAGTGTTCCTATGCTCTTTTTGTCTGCATTGTTAGTAAATTCACCTGACATTTTTGCCATTCCCCATACTAATCAATCTGATGTCCTTGTTTTGTGCAGGTGCAGGAGTGGGAGGCACGTACGAGAGACAGTTCAGGCAACGTCATTATTGGTGTTAAAGAGCACAAGACGGCCGCACAGCAAGTTGCCACGTTTGCCCTGTCACAGGAGGAGGAGCGTGTAAGTTCATCAGATTTCCTCTGAGGATCTGTCAGAACCTGTTCAAAAGCAGAAATGAATCTTTATTCCTATGTTCCCTCTACCAACAGTGGTTTGATGTGTACTACACTCGAGTGCGGCCACAACTCCTCAAGTTCCCTAGGAAGCGCAAGCGGGACGACTCAGGTGATGATGAGGAACAGGAACATTTCTTCATCTCCACCACGGGGAGGCCGATCGATAATTCCTCCAATGACCTGAACCGGCTGCACTCAAAGTAAGCTAACCATCAGGATTCATTTTCCCTCCAAAATGTACTTCTGTAAACAGCTGTCTCAGCTCTCTGGTGCGATGTGTTAATTGATGTCATATTAACATCGGTTTAAACTTTCACTTTAGATACAAACTCAAGTCAGTGACCAGCCAAGAGGCACGCCGAGTCTTCGAGACGGCCACAAAGACAATGACTGACGCAGAGAAGTCTCTGGTGGCCGACTACCTCACCCATTCCACTGCGACGGCGGAGAAACATTACCGCATGAAGCAGCCGGAGACCATAGTGATGGCCAATCAACTGCTGGCTAGGCTTGCTGGTGACTCAAGGTAAGGATGTCTTACATTTGTCAACAATTAATACCATCAACAATTTGTAAACATCATCAAACCCCCCATCATTTATATGCAGGCACACTGAACACTTATCTAATACTCTTCTTCTCCTTCTCTCTTATGTAGTGTTGAGTCTGCAGATGAGGGTCCCAGTCATGCAACCCGTGGCGCTGCTCGCGATGCTGCCCACAAGCCTGCCTGTGCTACAAATGTGCAGATGGATGTACAAGCAGCATTTGACCGTCTGCTGGAAACGCACCCGGTGACTCTGGATGGGGACGTGCCAAACAAGACAGAGCGCACGAAGGTGTCACAAGACTTTCAGCGGCAGTTGTATGAGCGTTGGCTGAAGGCACAGATGAAACTGCGCGTGCAGCATGTTCTCTGTGAGTATTTCCTCAATGTTTAATGAAACATTTTCACTTATCAATGCTATGTACATGCTTCAAAGTTGTCGATTATATTTCTCTTAACTAAGGAAACCTTTTAATGTTTTCTCCACAGCATACTTCTGCCGACGTCTCCCAACTGAGAACCGGGTCAGCACCTGGATTTCTAAGCAGGGATGGAAGAGCAACCTCCCCACCTCTGCCAGAATCATCAAGGGGTGGAAGCCCTCAGGATCAGTGGACATGGCCATGGATTCCAGACACATCCAGAAAATGACAAGTTCTCAGAAGTGGAGAGGACTACGGGTGACTGAGATAGAGGGGAAAGGCAAGGGTGTCGTTGCCACTCGCAGATTTCAGACCGGTGAGGTGGTCTGTGATTACCATGGGAGGGTGATCACAGCCAAAGAGGGCCACGCCATACACCAGAACACCAGTGAGGAGGAGACTGGATATATGTTTTTCTACACCAATCAAGAAGGACAGCCCATGTGCATCGATGCACATTCTGCTTTTTGTGAGTGCCACCCCGAAATGCAGACTGTTGGAAGGTTCATCAATCATTCGCAGAAAAAAGCCTATCTCAGGCCCAGGTTTTATGCAGGGGACGACAAAGAAGTCATTCTTTTCCTCGCTACCAGGGACATTGAGGTGAATGAGGAACTCCTTTTTCACTACGGCGTGGGCAAAAAGTCCTTTCGGGGAGAGGGCTTGGACCTTTCTTGGCTCTCTTAGACTTGGAGTCTCCAGAACACTGAGGTGTACTTCGGCCGAAGTCTACCAACTGAAAACCGGGTCAGCGCCTGGATTTCTAAGCAGGGGTGGAAGAGCAACCTCCACCTGGCCTGCATTTTCAAGGCCTGCTTTCAGGTCCTGACCCAAGGACATTGTTAGACTGCAAAGCCATGCTTGTAAAACAAACTTGAATCGCTGTATTACTGTAAGATTAATCCATGAGGCCTGGATGTTGAATCCAGCGCCGATTTGATTCAGAGCTGGCCAACCCTTTTCCCTCTTTCCTTGCTCCTTCCTCTCCCCCTGCACCCAACCCGGCCCGTCGGTCTACCAGCAACTTTGGGCCAAAGCGTTGCTCCAGTGTGGCTTTTATTTCACTGTTTTAATCATGAACAACCGTTAATACATTTTAGCCCCCTCTCTTTATTTTCTTTTTGTCATTGGGGTCGCCTCCTCTGAAACGGTGAAGTTGGACTCTAGTTGAGTCCAGTCTAGTATTGGTGCACTTTCGATATATAAGAAATTCTCTGTACAGAAAACAATAAAGTGGAAGTGCTTAAACTTTATCTGTCTCTCTGTGTATGTTCTTGTATGAAACACAGGTTGTAACCCCCCCCCCCCCCCCACACACACACACACACACACACCCACCCCACTCTCTCACACCTCTGTCCCTCTGATGTCAGCTGTGAAGTGTGTCTCCAATACAGATGCAATTTTCCTCCATCCTCCACAGGCTGCTTCAGCATTCACAGATATGAGCCTTTGCTGGACCTCCATCAACATCCCCTCCACACACCCCACCTTACTCTTCTTCACCCTGACTGAAACAAAAACTGGACAAGAATGACTTAAAAAATGTATTTCACGAACTAAGTTGGACTTACTTTAATGAAGCACTGTGTGCTGAAAATGTTTTATCTGCTCTATTGCTAAAAATAAACAATTATTTTAGTATTGATTTCCTGTTATTTGTTTTATGTTCCTGTGTTGTTTTAACGATGAATGACAAAAAAATGTATTTCATGAACTAAATTAGACTTAATCTAATGAAGCACTTAGCTAGTTAATGTAATACAGAAGAAATATCCTGTTGAGATGACAGCAACAGTTTACTTATTTGGAGAGCAGTCAGCATATATGCTGAAAATCTCAGCTTTAGTGAAACTGTTCTCCAGAGTGTGGCCACAAGCTAATTTTTCAGTGGAAAGAAGTAGAATAATCTGCCAGTGAAGGAAGTTTTTACTTCCTATTACAAGGAAATAGATGTATTTTTATTTATTATTATTATATTTATTTTTGTGCATTTATGTCCTTTTCGAGAGCTGAACGATTGCTGAATGCAATCGCAGATGACTCTGAGATTGAAGATTTGTCAGATGGTGAAGAGAATGATCCTGCTGTGGGTCAAGTAGTACTGTTCGTACTACAACTACTGTTGTAGTTTTAGTATATAGTTCTAGTTCTAGTGTAGTGTAGTATAGTTTAGATTTGTAAATAGTTGAGTTGATTAGTTCGGCTTTGGTTAAACTGATCATGGATGTTAGGCAAGAATGACTAAACGTATGAACTAAATTAGACTTAATGTGATGAAGCACTGTGTGCTGAAAATGTTTTATCAGGAACACTGAAACAGATACAATGTACAAATGTTAGCTAGTTAATGTAATACAGAAGAAATATCCTGTTGAGATGACAGCAACAGTTTACTTATTTGGAGAGCAGTCAGCATATATGCTGAAAATCTCAGCTTTAGTGAAACTGTTCATTGTAGGAGCATCAAACATTTATTTTTGAATGTTTCTCAAATTACATGTTTTTCTGTTTCATGTAAAGCACATTGAGTTGCCATTGTGCCTCGCCTTATTCAGGTTTTAAACTTTCAGAGTCATCAAGAGTCATCAAGGTAACTCATTATGCAGGTATAGTCCATCAAGGGCTATTGTCAGGTGACCATGTATGTAAATCATTATGCAGGAATGGTTTTGTTGTCCAGAAGAAAAAAACTGTTTTGACTGTGAGTTCAGAGCCTTGTTGAAAACCAGAATTAGATCATGTGATGAACTATCTCAATTTAAGTGAATTCAAGCTTTGACAAAGCTTTTAAACTATAGTACTAAAAGAAAAAGGAAAAAAGTTTAACTTCTTCTTCACTCTGACTGAAACAAAAAACTGTCAAAAATGACTTAAAAATGTATTTCATGAACTAAATTAGACTTAATGTAATGAAGCATTGTGTGTTGAAAATGTTTGATCAGGAACACTGAAACAGATACAATGTACAAATGTTAGCTAGTTAATGTAATACAGAAGAAATATCCTGTTGGGTTGACAGCAACAGTTTACTTATTTGGAGAGCAGTCAGCATACTTCTTGTTTACTCCCTGAATTGTATTACATTTTCTGAACTGTATTGAATAAGATTATCTAAATTGTGTTTGTTTTTTTAATTGAAAGGATGATTGAGGAGCTGCAGCGTCGGCACATGGTGGTGACTGGTTTCCTTCCACCACCGCCTAATGCCAACGTTGTGGGAGCGACCACACAGCCACCCCAGAGTGTGGCCGCTGAAGCAGCTGAGAGCGGGGCTCAGACTGCCTCTGTCAGCAGTGGCGAGACCTTTCAATGGTGAGAATCTCAGTTTTACAACTTCACTGACGATGTTTGTTTTTGATTGTGAGTCACATTAATCAAAAATATTCAGTATATAACAACAATTCACCCAAAAGAGGTAAGTTTAATTGTTCTCACCCACCTAACTGGATTTCAGTACACACATGTGAGCGATGTGTCATGTAATGTTGTGATTTGTTAATAACCAAAGAGCAGTGATTCCTAACACGTCTCAGGGGGTCATCAGGTGGAAACCTCCCTTCAACAGTGTTTCGCCTACTTAGTCCCACTACACCTCTAGGAGGTTAGGCAGTGAACTCCGGCGTCCCAGAGTCACCCCCCCTAGTGCCAGTTCACACTGCTCCTACACAATCCAAACAGCACCGCCACGTTCAACTGACCCAGAGATGCTCCAGGTAGTGGCCAGTACCGATGCTACCATTTAACTATTGCTAATGCTAATGCTAACCGCTAGGAAGAACAGAAGAAGACAATACAGTTCCGATGCTACCATTTAGCTAATGTTACGTGCTAACCGCTACCTGCTAAGAGGAACAGAAGCAGACAATAAAGCTAGATTCACCTATACTGTTAATGTTAATTGCTAGCTACCAATACTAACTGCTAAGATACTATCGTACTCTCACCGCTTTAGCTATTGTTAGCTGCTACAATGCTACCACAGGCCGAGATGCCACATGTAACTGCTGATTGCCACACTACCATCATCTACCCCTGCCTCTCACCAACTGCACCAAGAAAAAGCAGTTTTCATCAGCCCCTACCAGGCAGCCACCTACCTGCTTTCTCCCTGACTTAGCAGCTTTATTTTTCTCCCCCTCTCGAACAAACTGCACATCTAACCTCTCCTTTCTAGAACTTCCAGAATTCACCTGCTTCCTTCTCTCCTCAATGCCTGCGGCTAAGCTTCTCAGCACCTGATTATGCCGCCATGTATACCGGCCTTGTGATAAGCTAATTCTACAACCTGACAAAATGTGCTTTAAACTTGCTGTACCTGAGCAGAGTGGGCACGATTGATCGCCCTGTACCCAGAGACTTAGGTTCTGCGGGGTTGGCAACACATCGTATGTCGCCCCTATCAGAAATTTAATACGGCCTTCCTCCATATTCCACAGGTCCCTCCAACTAAGTTTCCTCTTCTCAACACCTTCCCAATTCAACCATTGTCCCTGTTTGGCTTGACCAACTGCTTTTGCCCCTCTTAACAACTCCTCCTGTCTACGCACCTGTTCCACTACAAGCTTTCTTTTCTCCTTTAGACCTGCTTTATTCCACACTGGTTTGCCTGGGCCAAGCCCCAAGCCTCCCCGGCCAAATTGAACATTTCCTACTATTTCTGCATGCCTAAGAGCTGCCTCTGCCTCCTGCACTGCTGCCCTTGGGTTCCATTTCCTCCCCCCAGAAGGGTTCGGAACCACATTGCTAACTAACATGTCCTTACTCCCAGATAATAAAAGTTCTGTCCTAACCTTAGTGCATTTAAACTCCTCTGTTAGACTGGATACTGGCAGCTGAAGCATTCCTTTCCCATACAAAGCTACATTGCTTAAGCACCTGGGAGCACCCAACCATTTTCTAATATAAGAGCTAACTAGCCTTTCCATTCTCTCTGCTACAGATAATGGGACTTCATATACTGACATTGGCCACATTAACCTAGGGTACAAGCCAAACTGCAAGCACCACAACCTCAGTTTTCCTGGGAGCCCTGATTTATCTATTCTCTCCAGCCCTTCTGCAACATCCTTTCTAAATTGCACAACCTGTTCAACATCATTCAGGTCCACATTGTACCACCGTCCTAGACTCTTAACTGATTTCTCCCTAATTGTTGGGATTTCCTCACCATCTATAGCAAACTTTCTATCACTTACTTTCCCTCTGTATATTGAAATACTCCTTGACTTACTAGGCTTAATCTTCATACTAGCCCCCACAGAAGAAATATCCTGTTGAGATGACAGCAACAGTTTACTTATTTGGAGAGCAGTCAGCATATATGCTGAAAATCTCAGCTTTAGTGAAACTGTTGTGTGGCCACAAGCTAATTTTTCAGTGGAAAGAAGTAGAATAATCTGCCAGTGAAGGAAGTTTTTACTTCCTATTACAAGGAAATAGATGTATTTTTATTTATTATTATTATATTTATTTTTGTGCATTTATGTCCTTTTCGAGAGCTGAACGATTGCTGAATGCAATCGCAGATGACTCTGAGATTGAAGATTTGTCAGATGGTGAAGAGAATGATCCTGCTGTGGGTCAAGTAGTACTGTTCGTACTACAACTACTGTTGTAGTTTTAGTATATAGTTCTAGTTCTAGTGTAGTGTAGTATAGTTTAGATTTGTAAATATTGGAGAGCAGTCAGCATATATGCTGAAAATCTCAGCTTCAGTGAAACTGTTCATTGTAGGAGCATCAAACATTTATGTTTGAATGTCTCTCAAATTACATGTTTTTCTGTTTCAAGTAAAGCACATTGAGTTGCCATTGTGCCTCGCCTTATTCAGGTTTTAAACTTTCAGAGTCATCAAGGTCACTTATTATGCAGGTATAGTCCATCAAGGCCTATTGTCAGGTGACCATGTATGCAAATCATGATGCAGGTATAGTCCATCAAGGCCTATTGTCAGGTGACCATGTATGTCAATCATTATGCAGGAATGGTTTTGTTGTCCAGAAGAAAAAAGCTGTTTTGACTGTGAGTTCAGAGCCTTGTTGAAAACCAGAATTAGATCATGTGCTGAACTATCTCAATTTAAGTGAATTCAAGCTTTGACAAAGCTTTTAAACTATAGTACTAAAAGAAAAAGGAAAAGGTTTAACTTCTTCTTCACTCTGACTGAAACAAAAAAACAGTCAAAAATGACTTAAAAATGTATTTCATGAACTAAAGTTGAGATGACAGCAACAGTTTACTTCTTTGGAGAGCAGTCAGCATATATGCTAAAATCTCAGCTTTAGTGAAACATTGGGTGTAGAGAAATCGGATTATTTCCTGGTTTAGGAAAATTACTAAATTAGACTTAATCTATTGAAGCACTGTGTGCTGAAAATGTTTTAGCATCTGGTCTGTACATTTCAGCTGATATTTCAGGCTGACATGATCTGATATGCTGGAGTCACACATCAATTTGTGTGCTGAAAATGTTTTATCAGGAACACTGAAACAGATACAATGTACAAATGTTAGCTAGTTAATGTAATACAGAAGAAATATCCTGTTGAGATGACAGCAACAGTTTACTTATTTGGAGAGCAGTCAGCATATATGCTGAAAATCTCAGCTTTAGTGAAACTGTTCATTGTAGGAGCATCAAACATTTATGTTTTAATGTTTCTCAAATTACATGTTTTTCTGTTTCGTGTAAAGCACATTGAGTTGCCATTGTGCCTCGCCTTATTCAGGTTTTAAACTTTCAGAGTCATCAAGAGTCATCAAGGTCACTTATTATGCAGGTATAGTCCATCAAGGGCTTTTGTCAGGTGACCATGTATGTCAATCATGATGCAGGAATGTTTTTGTTGTCCAGAAGAAAAAACCTGTTTTGACTGTGAGTTCAGAGCCTTGTTGAAAACCAGAATTAGATCATGTGCTGAACTATCTCAATTTAAGTGAATTCATCCTTTGACAAAGCTTTTAAACTATAGTACTAAAAGAAAAAGGAAAAAAGTTTAACTTCTTCTTCACTCTGACTGAAACAAAAAAACAGTCAAAAATGACTTAAAAATGTATTTCATGAACTAAAGTTGAGATGACAGCAACAGTTTACTTCTTTGGAGAGCAGTCAGCATACATGCTGAAAATCTCAGCTTTAGTGAAACATTGGGCGTTGAGAAATCGGATTATTTCCTGGTTTAGGAAAATTACTAAATTAGACTTAATCTATTGGAGCACTGTGTGCTGAAAATGTTTTAGCATCTGGTCTGTACATTTCAGCTGATATTTCAGGCTGACATGATCTGATATGCTGGAGTCACACATCAATTTGTGTGCTGAAAATGTTTGATCAGGAACACTGAAACAGATACAATGTACAAATGTTAGCTAGTTAATGTAATACAGAAGAAATATCCTGTTGAGATGACAGCAACAGTTTACTTATTTGGAGAGCAGTCAGCATATATGCTGAAAATCTCAGCTTTAGTGAAACTGTTCTCCAGAGTGTGGCCACAAGCTAATTTTTCACTGGAAAGAAGTAGAATAATCTGCCAGTGAAGGAAGTTTTTACTTCCTATTACAAGGAAATAGATGTATTTTTATTTGTTATTATTATATTTATTTTCGTGCATTTATGTCCTTTTCGAGAGCTGAACGATTGCTGAATGCAATCGCAGATGACTCTGAGATTGAAGATTTGTCAGATGGTGAAGAGAATGATCCTGCTGTGGGTCAAGTAGTACTGTTCGTACTACAACTACTGTTGTAGTTTTAGTATATAGTTCTAGTTCTAGTGTAGTGTAGTATAGTTTAGATTTGTAAATATTGGAGAGCAGTCAGCATATATGCTGAAAATCTCAGCTTCAGTGAAACTGTTCATTGTAGGAGCATCAAACATTTATGTTTGAATGTCTCTCAAATTACATGTTTTTCTGTTTCATGTAAAGCACATTGAGTTGCCATTGTGCCTCGCCTTATTCAGGTTTTAAACTTTCAGAGTCATCAAGGTCACTTATTATGCAGGTATAGTCCATCAAGGGCTATTGTCAGGTGACCATGTATGCAAATCATGATGCAGGTATAGTCCATCAAGGCCTATTGTCAGGTGACCATGTATGTCAATCATTATGCAGGAATGGTTTTGTTGTCCAGAAGAAAAAAACTGTTTTGACTGTGAGTTCAGAGCCTCGTTGAAAACCAGAATTAGATCATGTGCTGAACTATCTCAATTTAAGTGAATTCATCCTTTGACAAAGCTTTTAAACTATAGTACTAAAAGAAAAAGGAAAAAAGTTTAACTTCTTCTTCACTCTGACTGAAACAAAAAACAGTCAAAAATGACTTAAAAATGTATTTCATGAACTAAAGTTGAGATGACAGCAACAGTTTACTTATTTGGAGAGCAGTCAGCATACATGCTGAAAATCTCAGCTTTAGTGAAACATTGGGCGTTGAGAAATCGGATTATTTCCTGGTTTAGGAAAATTACTAAATTAGACTGAATCTATTGAAGCACTGTGTGCTGAAAATGTTTTAGCATCTGGTCTGTACATTTCAGCTGATATTTCAGGCTGACATGATCTGATATGCTGGAGTCACACATCAATTTGTGTGCTGAAAATGTTTTATCAGGAACACTGAAACAGAAACAATGTACAAATGTTAGGTAGTTAATGTAATACAGAAGAAACATCCTGTTGAGATGACAGCAACAGTTTACTTATTTGGAGAGCAGTCAGCATATATGCTGAAAATCTCAGCTTCAGTGAAACTGTTCATTGTAGGAGCATCAAACATTTATGTTTGAATGTCTCTCAAATTACATGTTTTTCTGTTTCATGCAAGGCACATTGAGTTGCCATTGTGCCTCGCCTTATTCAGGTTTTAAACTTTCAGAGTCATCAAGAGTCATCAAGGTAACTCATTATGCAGGTATAGTCCATCAAGGCCTATTGTCAGGTGACCATGTATGCAAATCATGATGCAGGTATAGTCCATCAAGGGCTATTGTCAGGTGACCATGTATGTAAATCATTATGCAGGAATGGTTTTGTTGTCCAGAAGAAAAAAGCTGTTTTGACTGTGAGTTCAGAGCCTTGTTGAAAACCAGAATTAGATCATGTGCTGAACTATCTCAATTTAAGTGAATTCAACCTTTGACAAAGCTTTTAAACTATAGTACCAAAAGAAAAAGGAAAAAGTTTAACTTTTTCTTCACTCTGACTGAAACAAAAAATGGTCAAAAATGACTTAAAAATGTATTTCATGAACTAAATTAGACTTACTTTAATGAAGCGGTGTGTGCTGAAAATGTTTTATCAGGAACACTGAAACAGATACAATGTACAAATGTTTGCCAGTTAATGTAATACAGAAGAAATATCCTGTTGAGATGACAGCAACAGTTTACTTATTTGGAGAGCAGTCAGCATATATGCTGAAAATCTCAGCTTTAGTGAAACTGTTCTCCAGAGTGTGGCCACAAGCTAATTTTTCACTGGAAAGAAGTAGAATAATCTGCCAGTGAAGGAAGTTTTTACTTCCTATTACAAGGAAATAGATGTATTTTTATTTATTATTATTATATTTATTTTTGTGCATTTATGTCCTTTTCGAGAGCTGAACGATTGCTGAATGCAATCGCAGATGACTCTGAGATTGAAGATTTGTCAGATGGTGAAGAGAATGATCCTGCTGTGGGTCAAGTAGTACTGTTCGTACTACAACTACTGTTGTAGTTTTAGTATATAGTTCTAGTTCTAATGTAGTGTAGTATAGTTTAGATTTGTAAATAGTTGAGTTGATTAGTTCGGCTTTGGTTAAACTGATCATGGTTGTTAGACAAGAATGAGTAAACGTATGAACTAAATTAGACTTAATGTGATGAAGCACTGTGTGCTGAAAATGTTTTATCAGGAACACTGAAACAGATACAATGTACAAATGTTAGCTAGTTAATGTAATACAGAAGAAATATCCTGTTGAGGTGACAGCAACAGTTTACTTATTTGGAGAGCAGTCACCATATATGCTGAAAATCTCAGCTTTAGTGAAACTGTTCATATGTGCTGCATTTTCTCAGCTTCAGTTAAACTTTTCCAAGAAAAATGTAAAAAATCCTCCAGGTTCTTGTTTTATAGAGTAGAAGAAAAAACTTTCTAACCTATAAAATATAGCATATAGCTGAACTATCTTAAATAAGTCACCTGTGATTTCAATTTTTGATAAATTAAGTTTTATTTTCAAACTTTGAGTATTCAATAGCAACATGTATGTAAATGCATGGTATGTGGGATGTGGGTGGTAATGTGGGCGGGACTTTCAGATTGGCATATAAGGTGAGGCCACCAAGTACTTGTTACTGTCTTCTGAGACTGCAACAGCGTCACGTCTTCACTGAAGATTTCTCCTGTTTTTTCCTGTTCTACTCAACAGTTCTTTCATTCCTGAAAATGGCTCCCAAGCGGTAAGTCAAGATTAATTTTATAGTTCACAGTGTAGTTGCTCAATGTAGTAAGAGTATACCCATTTACCCAAGCTGACATTTAAAGCATATTTTCTGATGGCTCCCAAACTTCTCCCTGAGTAAAGCTTTAAATTAAGTGAAGAATGTCTTTTTCTATTTGCAGCAAACCCATCAGACACCCTCTGCTGTGTCCTGTGTGCAAGAAACCCCAGAGATGCCTTTCCCAACATCTGCGTAAGGTCTGCATGAAGACCGATACACGTGAAGCCATAAAGGCAGTGGTGGAGAAGGAAAAAAGGAACCTCCATGAGCTTGAGTCTTCTGGCATAGTGTTCAGCCATGCTCGCCTTCGGCAAATTGTGGATGATGCTGATCCACTGAGCAGGTTGGTGGAAGAGCTTTTCGGTCTTTCTCACACAAATGTTTCTCATGAACTAAGTTAGACTTAATGTAATGAAGCGTTGTGTGCTGAAATCTTTCATCAGGAACACTGAAACAATACATACAATGTACAAATGTTTGCTAGTTTATGTAATACAGAAGAAATATCCTGTTGGGTTGACAGCAACAGTTTACTTATTTGGAGAGCAGTCAGCATACTTCTTGTTTACTCCCTGAATTGTATTACATTTTCTGAACTGTATTGAATAAGATTATCTAAATTGTGTTTGTGATTTTTAATGAAAGGCTGATTGAGGAGCTGCAGCGTCGGCACATGGTGGTGACTGGTATCCCTCCACCACTGCCTAATGCCAACGTTGTGGGAGCGACCACACAGCCACTCCAGAGTGTGGCCGCTGAGGCAGCTGAGAGTGAGGCCGCTGAGACATCTGAGAGCGAGGCCGCTGAGGCAGCTGAGAGCAAGGCTGAGAGCAAGGCTGAGAGCGGGGCTGAGACTGCCTCTGTCAGCAGTAGCGAGACCTTTCAATGGTGAGAATCTCAGTTTTACAACTTCACTGACGATGTTTGTTTTTGATTGTGAGTCACATGAATCAAAAATATTCAGTATATAACAACAATTCACAATTATAACACTTTTCCCGCGTTGCAGTAACCCAGATGTGCAGTGGAAGAAGGGGACCAGGAAGATCATGGCAGAGAAGGGCCTTTATGAGAAGCACTCCATGGACAATCCGTTGCTGAAGGACTTTGCCACATACCTGGAGAAAGACCTCCAAAATGAAAATTACAAACAGGAGGTGAGGACTACCATAAAACACTCTGTGTTTATTAAAAACTTCTGACTGTCTGAGTAAAAAAAAAATATTCAGTGAGCAGAAGGTAATTTAACATGCTTTTTTCAGGTTGACAACGTTGCTCGTTTCCTGTACTACGCGGACCCACAGGCCCCATCCCTGGAGTTCGTCAGGAACAGGGAAAATATCTTGCAGTACCTCCGTGAGCTCTCTGAGGCAAAGCTGACAAAGCAAACTCAGCAGAATTATCTCAAGAGCTTGAAAAGGTTGGTGCATTTGGTGCAATGTCAACACTTATGGAGACAATAAACATAATTGGGCTTAAATACATATACTTAAATACTTGTACTTCCTCCGACAGATTCCTGTCGTACCATACAATCAACACCAACCTGAGGCACGAGGATCGGCCACTCTTTGAGGACTGCAAGCACTTCATTGAGTTCATTGGGTCTCTGCAGAAATGCTGCTCCAAGCAAGTGAGCAAAGAGATCACCCAAAAGAGGTAAGTTTAATTGTTCTCACCCACCTAACTGGATTTCAGTACACATATGTGAGCAATGTGGATTTGTTAATAACCTTTTATCTATTTTCTCATTAGGCATAGCATGTTGACTGAGCAACAACAGCTGACACCACGTGACTGCTTGGCTGTGCTGAGGGCTGCCAAGAAGGACTTTATGGCAGTTGTGTCGAAGGTCTTTCAGGACAAAAATGTCATCCTGGAGATGGCAGAGTGCAGCCTTGTGGTGTACTACCTCCAGGCAGTGGTCATCCTAAAGCACCTCCAGCGACCAGGCGTGGTGGAGCACATGACTGTGAGTGTTCCTATGCTCTTTTTGTCTGCATTGTTAGTAAATTCACCTGACATTTTTGCCATTCCCCATACTAATCAATCTGATGTCCTTGTTTTGTGCAGGTGCAGGAGTGGGAGGCACGTACGAGAGACAGTTCAGGCAACGTCATTATTGGTGTTAAAGAGCACAAGACGGCCGCACAGCAAGTTGCCACGTTTGCCCTGTCACAGGAGGAGGAGCGTGTAAGTTCATCAGATTTCCTCTGAGGATCTGTCAGAACCTGTTCAAAAGCAGAAATGAATCTTTATTCCTATGTTCCCTCTACCAACAGTGGTTTGATGTGTACTACACACGAGTGCGGCCACAACTCCTCAAGTTCCCTAGGAAGCGCAAGCGGGACGACTCAGGTGATGATGAGGAACATGAACGTTTCTTCATCTCCACCACGGGGAGGCCGATCGATAATTCCTCCAATGACCTGAACCGGCTGCACTCAAAGTAAGCGAACCATCAGGATTCATTTTCCCTCCAAAATGTACTTCTGTAAACAGCTGTCTCAGCTCTCTGGTGCGATGTGTTAATTGATGTCATATTAACATCGGTTTAAACTTTCACTTTAGATACAAACTCAAGCCAGTGACCAGCCAAGAGGCACGCCGAGTCTTCGAGACGGCCACAAAGACAATGACTGACGCAGAGAAGTCTCTGGTGGCCGACTACCTCACCCATTCCACTGCGACGGCGGAGAAACATTACCGCATGAAGCAGCCGGAGACCATAGTGATGGCCAATCAACTGCTGGCTAGGCTTGCTGGTGACTCAAGGTAAGGATGTCTTACATTTGTCAACAATTAATACCATCAACAATTTGTAAACATCATCAAACCCCCCATCATTTATATGCAGGCACACTGAACACTTATCTAATACTCTTCTTCTCCTTCTCTCTTATGTAGTGTTGAGTCTGCAGATGAGGGTCCCAGTCATGCTACCCGTGGCGCTGCTCGCGATGCTGCCCACAAGCCTGCCTGTGCTACAAATGTGCAGATGGATGTACAAGCAGCATTTGACCGTCTGCTGGAAACGCACCCGGTGACTCTGGATGGGGACGTGCCAAACAAGACAGAGCGCACGAAGGTGTCACAAGACTTTCAGCGGCAGTTGTACGAGCGTTGGCTGAAGGCACAGATGAAACTGCGCGTGCAGCATGTTCTCTGTGAGTATTTCCTCAATGTTTAATGAAACATTTTCACTTATCAATGCTATGTACATGATTCAAAGTTGTCGATTATATTTCTCTTAACTGACGAAACCTTTTAATGTTTTCTCCACAGCATACTTCTGCCGACGTCTCCCAACTGAGAACCGGGTCAGCACCTGGATTTCTAAGCAGGGATGGAAGAGCAACCTCCCCACCTCTGCCAGAATCATCAAGGGGTGGAAGCCCTCAGGATCAGTGGACATGGCCATGGATTCCAGACACATCCAGAAAATGACAAGTTCTCAGAAGTGGAGAGGACTACGGGTGACTGAGATAGAGGGGAAAGGCAAGGGTGTCGTTGCCACTCGCAGATTTCAGACCGGTGAGGTGGTCTGTGATTACCATGGGAGGGTGATCACAGCCAAAGAGGGCCACGCCATACACCAGAACACCAGTGAGGAGGAGACTGGATATATGTTTTTCTACACCAATCAAGAAGGACAGCCCATGTGCATCGATGCACATTCTGCTTTTTGTGAGTGCCACCCCGAAATGCAGACTGTTGGAAGGTTCATCAATCATTCGCAGAAAAAAGCCAATCTCAAGCCCAGGTTTTATGCAGGGGACGACAAAGAAGTCATTCTTTTCCTCGCTACCAGGGACATTGAGGTGAATGAGGAACTCCTTTTTCACTACGGCGTGGGCAAAAAGTCCTTTCGGGGAGAGGGCTTGGACCTTTCTTGGCTCTCTTAGACTTGGAATCTCCAATCACACAGAACACTGAGGTGTACTTCGGCCGAAGTCTACCAACTGAAAACCGGGTCAGCGCCTGGATTTCTAAGCAGGGGTGGAAGAGCAACCTCCACCTGGCCTGCATTTTCAAGGCCTGCTTTCAGGTCCTGACCCAAGGACATTGTTAGACTGCAAAGCCATGCTTGTAAAACAAACTTGAATCGCTGTATTACTGTAAGATTAATCCATGAGGCCTGGATGTTGAATCCAGCGCCTGATTTGATTCAGAGCTGGCCAACCCTTTTCCCTCTTTCCTTGCTCCTTCCTCTCCCCCTGCACCCAACCCGGCCCGTCGGTCTACCAGCAACTTTGGGCCAAAGCGTTGCTCCAGTGTGGCTTTTATTTCACTGTTTTAATCATGAACAACTGTTAATACATTTTAGCCCCCTCTCTTTATTTTCTTTTTGTCATTGGGGTCGCCTCCTCTGAAACGGTGATGTTGGACTCTAGTTGAGTCCAGTCTAGTATTGGTGCACTTTCTATATAAAAGAAATTCTATGTACAGAAAACAATAAAGTGGAAGTGCTTAAACTTTATCTGTCTCTCTGTGTATGTTCTTGTATGAAACACAGGTTGTAACCCCCCCCCCCCCACACACACACACACACACACCCCCCCACTCTCTCACACCTCTGTCCCTCTGATGTCAGCTGTGAAGTGTGTCTCCAATACAGATGCAATTTTCCTCCATCCTCCACAGGCTGCTTCAGCATTCACAGATATGAGCCTTTGCTGGACCTCCAACATCCCCTCCACACACCCCACCTTACTCTTCTTCACCCTGACTGAAACAAAAACTGGACAAGAATGACTTAAAAAATGTATTTCACGAACTAAGTTGGACTTACTTTAATGAAGCACTGTGTGCTGAAAATGTTTTATCTGCTCTATTGCTAAAAATAAACAATTATTTTAGTATTGATTTCCTGTTATTTGTTTTATGTTCCTGTGTTGTTTTAACGATGAATGACAAAAAAATGTATTTCATGAACTAAATTAGACTTAATCTAATGAAGCACTTAGCTAGTTAATGTAATACAGAAGAAATATCCTGTTGAGATGACAGCAACAGTTTACTTATTTGGAGAGCAGTCAGCATATATGCTGAAAATCTCAGCTTTAGTGAAACTGTTCTCCAGAGTGTGGCCACAAGCTAATTTTTCACTGGAAAGAAGTAGAATAATCTGCCAGTGAAGGAAGTTTTTACTTCCTATTACAAGGAAATAGATGTATTTTTATTTATTATTATTATATTTATTTTTGTGCATTTATGTCCTTTTCGAGAGCTGAACGATTGCTGAATGCAATCGCAGATGACTCTGAGATTGAAGATTTGTCAGATGGTGAAGAGAATGATCCTGCTGTGGGTCAAGTAGTACTGTTCGTACTACAACTACTGTTGTAGTTTTAGTATATAGTTCTAGTTCTAGTGTAGTGTAGTATAGTTTAGATTTGTAAATAGTTGAGTTGATTAGTTCGGCTTTGGTTAAACTGATCATGGATGTTAGGCAAGAATGACTAAACGTATGAACTAAATTAGACTTAATGTAATGAAGCACTGTGTGCTGAAAATGTTTTATCAGGAACACTGAAACAGATACAATGTACAAATGTTAGCTAGTTAATGTAATACAGAAGAAATATCCTGTTGAGATGACAGCAACAGTTTACTTATTTGGAGAGCAGTCAGCATATATGCTGAAAATCTCAGCTTTAGTGAAACTGTTCATTGTAGGAGCATCAAACATTTATTTTTGAATGTTTCTCAAATTACATGTTTTTCTGTTTCATGTAAAGCACATTGAGTTGCCATTGTGCCTCGCCTTATTCAGGTTTTAAACTTTCAGAGTCATCAAGAGTCATCAAGGTAACTCATTATGCAGGTATAGTCCATCAAGGCCCATTGTCAGGTGACCATGTATGTAAATCATTATGCAGGAATGTTTTTGTTGTCCAGAAGAAAAAAACTGTTTTGACTGTGAGTTCAGAGCCTTGTTGAAAACCAGAATTAGATCATGTGATGAACTATCTCAATTTAAGTGAATTCAACCTTTGAAAAAGCTTTTAAACTATAGTACTAAAAGAAAAAGGAAAAAAGTTTAACTTCTTCTTCACTCTGACTGAAACAAAAAATGGTCAAAAATGACTTAAAAATGTATTTCATGAACTAAATTAGACTTAATGTAATGAAGCATTGTGTGTTGAAAATGTTTGATCAGGAACACTGAAACAGATACAATGTACAAATGTTAGCTAGTTAGTGTAATACAGAAGAAATATCCTGTTGAGTTGACAGCAACAGAACTTGAATAAGATTATCTAAATTGTGTTTGTTTTTTTAATTGAAAGGATGATTGAGGAGCTGCAGCATCGGCACATGGTGGTGACTGGTTTCCTTCCACCACCGCCTAATGCCAACGTTGTGGGAGCGACCACACAGCCACCCCAGAGTGTGGCCGCTGAAGCAGCTGAGAGCGGGGCTCAGACTGCCTCTGTCAGCAGTGGCGAGACCTTTCAATGGTGAGAATCTCAGTTTTACAACTTCACTGACGATGTTTGTTTTTGATTGTGAGTCACATGAATCAAAAATATTCAGTATATAACAACAATTCACCCAAAAGAGGTAAGTTTAATTGTTCTCACCCACCTAACTGGATTTCAGTACACACATGTGAGCGATGTGTCATGTAATGTTGTGATTTGTTAATAACCTTTTATCTATTTTCTCATAGGCATAGCATGTTGACTGAGCAACAACAGCTGACACCACATGACTGCTTGGCTGTGCTGAGGGCTGCCAAGAAGGACTTCATGGCAGTTGTGTCGAAGGTCTTTCAGGACAAAAATGTCATCCTGGAGACGGCCGAGTGCAGCCTTGTGGTGTACTACCTCCAGGTAGAAGGTTTGACTGGGAAGATCATGATTATTTCAAATGGTGACAGTGAAAGTGTTTGATTGGCCTGGGACTCTGTAATGTTTTATACCCCCCCTCCGGGGGTCGCTCGGGTCCCGAGTTACGGGCCGTCCAACCCGCTAGCTCCAGACCTGAGTGACCGAGGAGGGTCCTCGTCACATTGCGGACCTCTGCTCGTGACGTGCTTGCCCCCCTCCCCTTGCTCTTTCCCCTCTTTCCTTGCTCCTTCTTCCTTGTTGCCAGTAGTTCCGTGAGAGTGGGTCTTCACCACATTTTGAAGGTGAAGTCTGGTCCCGCAGACGACGAGATGGCACAGGCCGGGTCAGCCAACCCGGCCCGGCAGTCTACCAGCAACTTTGGGCAAAAAGTTGCCAAAGTTTAAACCCCCCCCCCTGCCTCAGCCGAAAGCGGCTAAGGCTGGGAGGGGTGTCAGGAGCAGCCTCCCAGGCCGTCCAACCTTTTAGCTCCAGACCTGAGTGACCTAGGAGGGTCCTCGTCACATTGCTCATGACGTGCTTTCAGCCGTCAAGACTCCACAGATAACGGCTTCTTATCGCTTCTATAGGACTGTCCTCGTGCTGCTATAGTTGCTCTGCCTCATTCAACAATAGTTTGTACACTGGTTCCAAGATATTTTTGAACCCTCTTTTGACACTCGTTGGACTTTGACAGACTTTTACTACTGGAATCAAACACTACGTTATACACTATTTAAGAAGGAAGACCTCATCCAAGCTAGTATTATTTCTTTACCTTCACAAGAAAGCCGCGGGGAGTGCCTCGGCCGTTGGCCGAAGTGTGCTGGCAGGGCCTTAACCTAACCCTAAGGCCACTCGCTACGCCCAGCACCACATGTGGTGACGGCGGCGTCACGTGCGCCCGACAGCCTCCCTCTGGAGCCTGGCCTCCAGAGCGGCCCTGACCTTTTGACCCCGGCCCTGAACCTAATTGATCATGATTATTATCGTCATGATAACAACAACAATAATAATAATAATGATTATGATAACAATAATAATAATAATAATAACATACAAGAGAGAGGTGGAGGGAGAGACAGAGACAGAGAGAGAGAGAGAGAGAGAGACGGCCAGAGAGACAGCGAGAGCCACTTAGGATCTGCCCGTGCAAAGCTGAGACGGCAGGCCGCGCATGTGGTGGCCGGGGCGTCACGGCGCGCTCCGCTGCCGGGCCTGCCCTCCGGTGGCCGCCGCGGGGAGTGCCTCGGCCATTGGCCGAAGTGTGCTGGCAGGGCCTAAACCCTAACCCTAACCCTAAAACTTATTATAAAAAACTAGAAGAACCCATCTACTTAAAAACAATTCCTATAGTTCATAATATTATTAAAACATTAAAAGCTAAAAAATTCATTAATTACTCACAAGAAAAATATTTAAAAGGTGACAGAAAGACGCTTCTATATCTTACCAAAAATACATAAAGAACCTAAAAAATGGACAATACCTTTTGAAGTGCCTCCAGGTAGGCCAATTGTGTCTGATTGTGGGAGCGAAACTTACCATACCGCAGAGTACATTGATTTCTTTCTGAATCCGCTGTCCACACGTCATCCATCCTATGTAAAAGACACGTATCATTTCATTGATATTGTTAAAAATTTAAAAATTCCTGAAAGTTCATTTTTCTTGAGTTTGGATGTTGATAGTTTGTATACAAATATAGACATTAAAGCAGGATTAGAAACAGTCAGGCAAGTTTTTCTAAAATATCCAGAGGAGGAAAGACCAGATGAGGAGTTGTTAAAATTATTGGAAATTAATTTAACTAAAAACGATTTTGTATTTAATGGGGAATTCTACTTACAAATTAAGGGAACAGCCATGGGGAAGAAATTTGCCCCGGCATATGCCAATATTTTCATGGCAGATTGGGAGGAGAAGGTATTGGCCAAATGTCCAAAGAAACCTCTCCACTATTTGAGATATTTGGATGACATATGGGGTATTTGGGGACATTCGCTGGAAGAATTTGAACAATTCATGAAAATTTTGAATAGTCACGATCCCTCCATCACATTAAAACACACAATTAATAATTCATCGATAGATTTCTTGGACACTACAGTGTATAAGGGCTCTTCATTTTCCACAACGGGGCATTTGGATGTCAAAGTTTTTTCAAGGAGACAGACACACATGCTCTTCTGTACAAAACTAGCTTCCATCCGAAGCACACCTTCAAAGGCCTAGTGAAGTCACAGTTACTCCGTTTTTTTAGGATCTGTACACAGGTGAAGGACTTCTGGGAAGCAGTTAAAATTTTATTTGGAGTTTTAAAAACCAGGGGGTATTCCAGGACATTTCTTAGGAAATGCCTGAAATCTTTTAGGGAGAGAAAGCTTCACTGGCATTCTATCAGGCAATCTCCTGTGTGAAATCAGAGCCACAAAAGCCATTTTTCAGTGCCCTGTGCTTGAAAAAGACCTTACTAAGGTCGAAACGTCGCGCTTGGGCACTTTCTTTGTTTAAATATAAGACTTTATTTGATTTATTATTTTTGCATAGATAAGTTTACTTTGTGCAAGTGCACATTTATACCTAAATTTATTAAGTTTCCTTTGTGCAAGTGCACACAGTTTTATAGATAAGTTTTATTTGTGCTAGTTTAGCACACATAGTTTTTGGGGGTTTTTAAGTTTTCTTTGTGCAAGTGCACACTATCTTTTTATTAGTTTTCTTTTGGGGTTTATTCTTAAAACAAATTGTTTTCTTTCATTTCAACATAAATACACATTTCATACTTACCTTATATACTTAACTTATACCTAAAAATACCAAAGGCTTCTTGGGTCTAAGGATAAATAAATATATAGTTCATTATTGTATTTCATAGCTCTTTAAAACATAAATAAGTATTGATTATAATAGCAAAGGCAACACCACTTACCGTCATTATGGCAGGTATGGGTGGGGGCTGGACGACTGTCAGCTATGGCAGAAGACGCCAACAGTCTCGCCAGCCACAGTGGGACAGAGGACAGGGTTGGAACAGGGGGATGGACAGAGCATTCCCCGGTCCATTTCATGGACCGGCTCATGTCCCCTATCCTAACCCTAACCCTAACCCTGCACCAAGGTGGAGTACGCTAAAGGCAAGCAGCGGTGCCGACAGGAGGCCGAGTACCTCAGATACGAAGAGGTCCTGCGGCTGGACGACCAGCAATGTCCACTAAGGAATAGCCATGCACAGGCAGTTTGTCTATTAATTTCCTCATAGCCTTTTGTTTTGATGCATTTTTTTCTGCATTTTAGGGTTTTTCTATAATTTATTTCACCATGTATGTGATTTGCATTTTGTGGATTTGTTTTTTAATTGTGAACTTAGTTCACTTGTAAAATAGGACTCTCGTTCACAACTCTGCTTTTCCAAGTGTAAATATGCACAAATGAAGGTTGAATTAAAAATAATTGCATGGATTTTAAATATCACTGTGGTGACTGTGCAGTGGGAAAAAAAATTTAAGATCTGTGTTTCTAGACTATTGTGTAGAGCCTCTGGTTAAGCATGATTCGTAAGTAAGTGAGTAACAGTTGACAATCGGCCTACTAATGTCTGACATTAAGTACTCGTGTAAAACCCCGAAAGTTCTATCGTATTTTAAAAAAAAAACTGTTTTAAAGTTCCATCACAGCTTAAGTACTTTTCTTTATAAAAGCTGATGTCCTTGCATTAATGTTGATTTCTTAAAGTATTATGAAGAAATTTGTGAAGACTGTACATTCTTGAGGAATGCTTTAAGATATTTGTTAAAGTTCACAGACTGAATAAACCGAGCAGCCTGTTTACTGTCAGTCTTTATTTGTCCACTTTAGCCCCTTTGAGTATGCGTATACAATGAAGAGGCGTGTGGAGGACCAGGAACTAATATTTGCGCCCCAGCAACAACAATCACGTCGCCCCCCAGTTCAAGGGATTGCAGACAGCTTCCAGCACCGGGCCCTTGCCCCAGCTCCTACTGTGATAGAGACAGCTGCAGACAACATGCAGCCATCCACCGGCATCCAGTATTCTCTCCCCCAAGGCTACCAGGTATGAATGGTGTCATATAGCTATAGGTCAGAAGCTACCTAAGCTCAAAACCAAAAAAGGACGTTAGACAAGACATTAGGCTTTCTTGTAGCCTTTTTCGAATCTTACAGACCTTTTTAAACTTGCTCTTACTGTAAGCTTGAATGAAAGAAAAACCATTGTGGCATATTTTTGATTGGCTACCTGTTAAAGTGGCTCTTCTCAAAGGAGCTGCCTCTGAACCTTATGTTCTCATATTGTTAATGTTCCACAGTTTCACAAGATTAGGTTTCCAAAGACTTCCTTATTCTTTGTAATTGTAATAAAATGTACACAGAACATTGTCATGTTTAAGGTTTGTAGATCCTGAAATTCCTGTGATTTTTTTTTTTCCCTGAAAAGGTGCCTACAATGCCTCAGAGCACAAGCGGACATGGGCATAATAATACAGCACCTCAAAGAAAGGGAGAGTGTTTAGAAAAAGGAACAGAAGGTCTGAGAGAAAGGGCAGTGCCACATGGCCTAACGACGAACAAATTGGACGAACATTATAAAAGGAAGGGTTATAAGGGAAAAGGAAGAAAAAGGGAAAGGATAAGGCAGAAAGGGACAGAAGTGGAGAGAGGCTAAACAAAGCACCACACTTCCTCCACAGATCAGCACGCCTGAAGAAGGCCAACAAAGGCCGAAACGTCGCGGCAAGGGCTGATCTTATGGCTCTAAGCCCAATTTTTTGAAACCCCACCACCTTCGGGTGGTGACACTTAAGGCCCCCAGGGTGGAGAGTGCACTCCTGCCCCCCACCTTCGGTGGGGAGCAGGTTAATTTTTCTCACCTAACCCTAACCCCTAACCCCTAACCCTAATCCTTTCTGATTTTCAGTGTTTAAATTAAAGTCCATCACAATTGGCCTAATTTCTGGACACTCGCTGGGTTTGTCCTGCTTTCTTTCCACAGCAAAACCAAGACCAAGGTGAAACAGGAGTTTGCTCTGCCTTCCAGCGGAAAGAGACTCCTGCAAAGAGGAGAGAGGAGTGACAGTGAATAAGAAGCTGGTTGCTTTGATCATGAGAACAAACAGCACATTTTTTCCCTCCAAGCCATTGGGTTTATTTCAGGTTTTAATTTGACATTGGAACCCCAAATCACCTCCGGCCTACATACACCAGAAAACATGAGCTGATAACTGTACTGCCTGACCATTTACTCCATAAGTACTGTACAGTGACTTGCTGTTTCTTAATTATGCAAGTGAATAAAGGTTGAAAAGGTTACAGGGGAGAGCAGTTCACACTGTAGGCAGGCCTGCCTCCTCTTCAGTGCTCCCATTGCCTTTAAAGCTCCAGTGTGTAGAATTTAGGGGGATCTGTAGGCAGAAATGGAATACACTGTTCATAATTATGTATTCATGAGTGTATAATCACCTAAAAAGAAGGATCATCGTGTTTGTTATCAACCCTTTATATCTGCAGAGGCAGTGGCTCCGCTTCCACAGAGTCCACCATGATGAGCCACAGTGTTTCTACAGTTGCCTAGAACTGACGAAACACACACTGACTCAGAGATTGGCTTTTGCACGGCAAGCATCTTTGCCCCCCTTTGTGTTGTAATATTTTCCCATAACTAGAAAAAGTACAGAAAACCCCTTAACGACAAAAAAAAACCCCTTTGTATGTTTATTGTAGAAGGTTTGACTGGGAAGGAAAGGAAATGCACACTGAGGACTCAAAAGGGGTATTTATTTTTTCTGTACAGCACTTTGGCCCACCTTGGTTGTTTTATAAAGTGCTTTATAAATAAAGTTGGATTGGATTGGATTGGAAGTTTAACTGAAGCTGAGAAAATGCAGCACATATGAACAGTTTCACTAAAGCTGAGATTTTCAGCATATATGCTGACTGCTCTCCAAATAAGTAAACTGTTGCTGTCATCTCAACAGGATATTTCTTCTGTATTACATTAACTAGCTAACATTTGTACATTGTATCTGTTTCAGTGTTCCTGATCAAACATTTTCAGCACACAGTGCTTCATTAAAGTAAGTCTAACTTAGTTCATGAAATACATTTTTAAGTCCGCTCCACCATTATACAAAGAGCTAAAGTCAGACAATTAAAAATGTAGCAGTTATATCAAGAAAAACAAGTTTGAGGCCAGATAGCTTCCTTGGTAGATTTCTACAAAGATAACCCGTTCTACAGTATTCTCTGGTCTCTGAGTCCTCTTGGTCCTTGGTCCTTAGCTCCGTCGCTCTGGTGGTTAGCCCCATGCTAACCAGGAATGGGTTGTGGCTCTCCCCGCCGCCGACATATCCGCCGCCCGTTGGATCAACCGAATCCATATCAACTCCAACAGTGTCTCTATGGGCAGCATCGAGTGTAAAAAAAATACTAGAACTAATGGAAGTACATACATGACACATTGTGGTGAAGGAGGGAGATGTGGGTGTGGGTTGGAGTAGAAGTATGAGTTTCTGGTCAGATTGTATGTAATTTCACCCCAGGAAGTAAGTTTCAACAAAGCTCACCTTTAAGGCACGCAGTTCGTTTTACTCAAAACGGTAGACACGTTCCAATCAAACATACATGTTCTTTATTTTGACAAATTTAAAACACTTAAAAACACCACTCACACGGGGACAAATCAACAGGGGGGAACTAATTTAAAGCTGAGGCTTACCAGGGTGCGTGGGCTACTGACTGATGCAGAGAATCCCCAACCAAAAATATAAACACCCAGGCACACGTGACAGTCACACACAGCACGCACTCAGTGAGGAGACCCAGAACCCAGGGAAGCACAGCACACGAGAAGGGGGGGGACCCCGCCACCAGGTTACCACCACCACCGGACCTCAGTAACTAAAGAGGAAAACAAAAAGAAATTAGTGGGGTCACAACAAAATTCAGTGAACAGAAACATCCCAAACTTATATACAAATCAGCAACTAAACAATACAAACTACTAACCACAAATGAAAGAAATAAAGACAAATACTGGAAGAATGGCCCTTTGCCCAACCAAAATATCAAAACCAAAGAAATTACAAACAAAGAAACTGAATAAAGTAACTAACTGAAATAAAACAAATGTAGAGAGGATCTAACCCCACTATTCAGTCACTTTATTAAAATAGGTGTTAAATTCCAATTAAAACGTTGATGCAAAGCAAAAGCATGAAAAGCAAAACAGAAAGCATTGCACCAAAAGCAACACATAAAATAAAGAAAACAGAGCTGCAAACAAAGCAGTGGTCAAAGCTGCGGTACGACAAAGCAGCAGTACGGAGACAAAACAGTACGGAGAGACAAAACAGCAGTAGCCCCCTGTAGCTGTGGCGATGTGTCCCTTTAAACCCGCCGCACATGATCAGCTGATGCCGACGTCACTCGCGCATGGTTCGGCAAACGACGCTCGTACACTCTTGGGCGGCTGGGATCTGAGGACCCGACAAATAATCAACTACACATTCACACTTGCTTACAACAAGTAGGAATGCTGGAGGCTACATACCGTTAGCAGGGCTGGCTGGATATGACACACCAAAGAAAGAGGGAGAGAGTCGCGCAGCTACTGGCGTTCACCTACAATCAAGCAATTATTAGCCGCTGTCATGACTAGCAGTTTACAGAGAGGGAGAGAAACTCACCGCAGCAGGCCATCTAGGTGACACACACACAGGAGTCTCTGGAAACCCCAAGTCAGCCGCTCTGCATGACACACAAATATTAACTCCCTGCCGCGTTACCTGTCCACGCGCAAAGGTCCGACCCGGAAATGACGTCACCGTCAGGAGCAGCGAGAGAGAACTGGCCGGGAGGGATCGACCCCCCCTACAGAACGGTGTGCCCCCAGTGGCCGGCTGCGACGCTGCCAACTAGGCAGGCCCACCCACAGGTCTGCACCCTGCCACACAATGAACATAAAAAAGCCTTTTAGGGAACTGTACTAGCTTTAGTTTTAGTTTAGTTTAGTTAGTTTTAGCCACACTGAGGAATCAGTAGTCGAAGCCAAGCCCAGTGAAAAACAGATAGATGATACTCCTGAAAAACCTTTTAAGTGTTCATGTGGTAAAGCCTTCACTGCTCTGATGCGCCTTGAAACACATCAGCGATTTAGCCGCAACAGTCAGTGCTCTCCAGAAGAAATGAAAGAAAAACCAAAGAAAAGCTGCAATGAGTTTTACTGTAGTGAATGTAAAGAAGCTTTCAGTGGCCATATCGCCCTCTTCAACCATCAGCGATGGCATGTTAATCACTCAATTGATTCAGCGAAAAGATTCCCGTGTGAGGAATGTGGAAAAGTATTTATGACTCTAGTGTTCTACTACAGGCACCAACGCATGGTGCACAGTGATGAAGCCCCAGCAAAGTCTTTTCTTCATCAAGTGTGTCAACTCCAGATGAGGCGTTTGAATGTAAAGATTGTGGGCTCAAGTATTCCAGGGCTTCGGCGCTCCACTCCCATCAGCTTCATCACACAGATGTTTTCAGAGAAACGGAGAAGGAAGCCCAGATGCACACCTCTCTGCTACCTCAACAAAAAAATTTGGCAAGTGGCATCTGAGAATCTGCTTCCATCCAGCATGGCTGAAGAGTACTTGCATGTAAATGAGACTGATGAAGATGTGGAGAGTAATGAACCTGGGGACTTTAATGTACAGGTGATCAGTGCAAGTGAATCTGAGGACAAGCCTGTCCAAGACCTGAATCCTGATCTTGAGCTGCTGTGTGAATCAGATCAGGAAGTAAGAGATGACGACACTGAAGTTTCCCCCAGTAGCACTGTCGCAAAACCAGAAAGGGACTTGAAAATTGTACAAACTGACTTTGAGCAAGCTGACGTGCAGTGTGCACCGATAGCGAGGGAAGCCGAGGATAAAACAACAGAGGAAAGATTTGATTGTCCAGAGTGTTACAGCTGGTTTTCTAGTGCTTCATCACTGCCCATTCACAGAATGTGGCATGGCATTTGTAAGAGAAGACAACAGACTCAAGGTCAGTCAGTGGCAGTTTACACATGTGACACATGTGGCCACAAAGCCAAATGGTATTTTGTTCGATTTTGTGTTTTGAAAATAATCCAGTAGTTTTATTTTTCTGTGGTACTGATATAGATCTCTGCGCAATTCCTCCGTATCAAAAGTACGTGGAGCTGGGATAAAGGTGAGTCCCTTTTCTAACAATTCAGCTTGAGCCTGAGTGGGTCGGAATAATGTCGCTAAGTTTAGGATGTTGGATTCAGAGGCCCAGCTGAAGTCCGTAGCAGAGGTGGCGATCTGGCTTCGTGTGTGTGCCCGTGAGTGAGTCGGACCCGGTGCAGCAGCGGAGGAGGGGGAGGGGGGGAGGGGCAGAGCGGAGGAGGGAGAGAGAGCGCTGCTCTCTTCTCCGGATGCCCGTGTCGGCTGCGGTGGATCTAAAAATTTAGCTGTAGCTCTGCACACCAGTGTTGAAATAT
>NC_055658.1:33732706-33742706 GCF_017976325.1 Chelmon rostratus
TCAGTGTGCTGCAGGTGTCAAAATAGCGTTTTCACAGCGAGAGAAGGCCAAAATGAACATTTTCTGTGTGGAGAACATGTTTTCAGAGTGACTCACATAAAACCATGTTATCCATGTAAAACATCCATATTTGATTGTTTCTGAGCTGAAAACTTGATTTTCAGGCCATCTTGCACTTCAAAACAGCTTCAGCAAAACTAAGCATTTCAGTGTGCTGCAGTTATCAAAAAAGCGTTTTCACAGCGAGAGATGGCCAAAATGAACATTTTCTGTGAGAGAACATGTTTTCAGAATGACTCACATAAAACCATATAATCCTTTTACAACATCCATATTTGAGTGTTTCTGAGCAGCAAGCCTGATTTCCAGGGCTTCTGGCTCTGAAAAACAGCTTCAGCAAAACTACGCATTTCAGTGTGCTGCAGTTGTCAAAATAGCGTTTTCACAGCGAGAGAAGGCCAAAATGAACATTGTCTCTGTGGAGAGCATGTTTTCAGAGTGACTCACATAAACCCATATTATCCTTGTAAAACATACATATTTGAGTGTTTCTTAGCTGCAAACTTGATTTTCAGGCCACCTTGCACTTCAAAACAGCCTCAGCAAAACTAAGCATTTCAGTGTGCTGCAGTTTTCAAAATAGCGTTTTCACAGCGAGAGAATGCCAAAATGAACATTTTCTCTGTGGAGAATATGTTTTCAGAGTGACTCACATAAAACCATGTTATTCTTGTAAAACATCCATATTTGAGTGTTTCTGAGCAGGAAACTTCATTTTCAGGCCATCTGGCACTTCAAAACAGCTTCAGCAAAACTAAGCATTTCACTGTGTTGCAGTTGTCAAAATAGCGTTTTCACAGCGAGTGACGGCCAAAATGAACATTTTCTCTGTGGAGAATATGTTTTCAGAGTGACTCACATAAAACCATGTTATCCTTGTAAAACATCCATATTTGAGTGTTTCTGAGCTGCAAACTTGATTTTCAGGCCATCTGGCACTTCAAAACAGCTTCAGCAAAACTAAGCACTGCAGTATGCTGCAGGTGTCAAAATAGTGTTTTCACAGCGAGAGAAGGCCAAAATGAACATTTTCTGTGTGGAGAACATGTTTTCAGAGTGACTCACATTACACCATGTTATCCTTGTAAAACATCCATATTTGAGTGTTTCTGAGTAGCAAACTTGATTTCCAGGCCTTCTCGCTCTGAATAACAGCTTCAGTAAAATTAAGCATGTCATTCTACTGTATGTGTGAAAATAGCGTTTTCACAGCGAGTGACGGCCAAAATGAACATTTTCTCTGTGGAGAATATGTTTTCAGAGTGACTCACAAAATGAACATTTTCTGTGTGGAGAACATGTTTTCAGAGTGACTCACATTACACCATGTTATCCTTGTAAAACATCCATATTTGAGTGTATCTGAGCTGCAAACTTGATTTCCAGCGTTTCTGGCTCTGAATAACAGCTTCAGTAAAATTGAGCATGTCATTCGACTGTGTGTGTGAAAACAGCGTCATCAAAGCGAGGGAACGCCAAAATGAACATTGCCTGTGTGGAAAGCATGTTTTCAGAGTGACTCACATAAAATCATGTTATCCTTGTATAACATCCATTTTGAGTGTTTCTGAGCTGGAAAGTTTATTGTCAGGCCATCTGGCACTTCAAAACAACTTCAGAAAAACTAAGCATTTCAGTTTGCTGCAGGTGTCAAAATAGCGTTTTCACAGCGAGAGAAGGCCAAAATGAACATTTTCTGTGTGGAGAACATGTTTTCAAAGTGACTCACATGAAACCATGTTATCCTTGTAAAACATCCATATTTGAGTGTTTCTGAGTTGCAAACTTGATTTCCAGGGCTTCTGGCTCTGAATAACAGCTTCAGTAAAATTAAGCATGTCATTCTACTGTATGTGTGAAGACAGCGTTTTCACAGCGAGAGAAGGCCAAAATGAACATTTTCTGTGTGGAGAACATGTTTTCAGAGTGACTCACATAAAACCATGTCATCCTTGTAAAACATCCATATTTGAATGTTTCTGAGCTGGAAACTTAATTTCCAGGGCTTCTGGCTCTGAAGAACAGCTTCAGAAAAACTCAGCATTTCAGTGTGCTGCAGTTGTCAAAATAGCGTTTTCACAGCGAAAGAAGGCCACAATGAACATTTTCTGTGTGGAGAACATGTTTTCAGAGTGACTCCCATAAACCATGTTATCCTTGTAAAACATCCATTTTTGAGTGTTTCTGAGCTGGAAACTTGATTTCCAGGGCTTCTGGCTCTGAATAACAGCTTCAGTAAAATTAAGCATGTCATTCTACTGTATGTGTGTAAACAGCGTTTTCACAGCAAGGGAACGCCAAAATGAACATTGTCTGTCTGGAAAGCATGTTGTCAGAGTGACTCACATAAAACCATGTTATCCTTGTAAAACATCCATATTTGAGTGTTTCTGAGCTGCAAACTTTATTTCCAGGGCTTCTGGCTCTGAATAACAACGTCTCCAAAACTAAGCATTTCAGTGTGCTGCATCTGTCAAAATACCATTTTCACAGCGAGAGAAGGCCAAAATGAACATTTTCTGTGTGGAGAACATGTTTTCAGAGTGACCCACATAAAACCATGTTATCCTTGTAAAACATCCATATTTGAGTGTTTCTGAGCTGCAAACTTGATTTCCAGGGCTTCTGGCTCTGAATAACAGCTTCTGTAAAATTGAGCATGTCATTCTACTGTATGTGTGAAAACAGCGTTTTCACAGCGAGGGGAAGCCAAAATGAACATTGCCTGTGTGGAAAGCATGTTTTCAGAGTGACTCACATAAAATCATGTTATCCTTGTATAACATCCATATTTGAGTGTTTCTGAGCTGGAAACTTTATTTTCAGGCCATCTGGCACTTCAAAACAGCTTCAGAAAAACTAAGCATTTCAGTGTGCTGCAGGTGTCACAATAGCGTTTTCACAGCAAGAGAAGGCCAAAATGAACATTTTCTGTGTGGAGAACATGTTTTCAGAGTGACTCACAAAAAACCATGTTATCCTTGTAAAACATCCCCATTTGAGTGTTTCTGAGCTATAAACTTGATTTTCAGGCCACCTTGCACTTCAAAACAGCTTCAGCATAACTAAGCATTTCAGTGTGCTGCAGGTGTCAAAAGAGCGCTTTCACAGCGAGAGAAGGCCAAAATGAACATTTTCTGTGTGGAGAACATGTTTTCAAAGTGACTCACATGAAACCATGTTATCCTTGTAAAACATCCATAGTTGAGTGTTTCTGAGCTGCAAACTTGATTTCCAGGGCTTCTGGCTCTGAATAACAGCTTCAGTAAAATTAAGCATGTCATTCTACTGTATGTGTGAAAACAGCGTTTTCACAGCGAGAGAAGGCCAAAATGAACATTATTTGTGTGGAGAGCATGTTTTCAGAGTGACTCACATAAAACCATGTCATCCTTGTAAAACATCCATATGTGAGTATTTCCGAGCTATAAACTTGATTTTCAGGCCACCTTGCACTTCAAAAAAGCTTTAGCAAAACTAAGCATTTCAGTGTGCTGCAGGTGTCAAAATAGTTTTTTCACAGCGAGAGATGGCCAAAATGAACATTTTCTGTGTGGAGAACATGTTTTCAGAGTGACTCACATAAAACCATGTTATCCTTGTTAAACATTCATATTTGAGTGTTTCTGAGCTGGAAACTTGATTTTCAGGCCATCTGGCACTTCAAAACAGCTTCAGCAAAACTAAGCACTGCAGTGTGCTGCAGGTGTCAAAATAGTGTTTTCACAGCGAGAGAAGGCCAAAATGAACATTTTCTGTGTGGAGAACATGTTTTCAGAGTGACTCACATAAAACCATGTCATCCTTGTAAAACATCCATATTTGAGTGTTTTTGAGCTGGAAACTTGATTTTCAGGCCACCTTGCACTTCAAAACTGTTTCAGCAAAACTAAGCATTGTAGTGTGCTGCAGTTGTCAAAAAAGCGTTTTCACAGCGAGAGAAGGCCAAAATGAACATTTTCTGTGAGAGAACATGTTTTCAGAGTGACTCACATAAAACCATATTATCCTTTTACAACATCCATATTTGAGTGTTTCTGAGCAGCAAACTTGATTTCCAGGCCTTCTCGCTCTGAATAACAGCTTCAGTAAAATTAAGCATGTCATTCTACTGTATGTGTGAAAACAGCGTTTTCACAGCGAGGGAACGCCAAAATGAACATTTTCTGTGTGGAGAACATGTTTTCAGAGTGACTCACATAAAACCATGTTCTCCTTGTAAAACATCCATATTTGAGTGTTTGTGAGCTTCAAACTTGATTTTCAGGCCACTTTGCACTTCAAAAGAGCTTCAATAAAATTAAGCATGTCATTCTAGTGTATGTATGAAAACAGCGTTTTCACAGCGAGAGAAGGCCAAAATGAACATTTTCTGTGTGGAGAACATGTTTTCAGAGTGACTCACATAAAACCATGTTATCCTTGTAAAACATCCATATTTGAGTGTTTCTGAGCAATAAACTTGATTTCCAGGGCTTCTGGCTCTGAATAACAGCTTCAGTAAAATTAAGCATGTCATTCTACTGTATGTGTGAAAACAGCGTTTTCACAGCGAGAGAAGGCCAAAATTAACATTTTCTGTGTGGAGAACATGTTTTCAGAGTGACTCACATAAAACCATGTCATCCTTGTAAAACATCCATGTTTGAGTGTTTCTGAGCTGAAAACTTGATTTCCAGGGCTTCTAGCTCTGAAGAACAGCTTCAGAAAAACTCAGCATTTCAGTGTGCTGCAGTTGTCAAAATAGCGTTTTCACAGCGAAAGAAGGCCAAAATGAACATTTTCTGTATGGAGAACATGTTTTCAGAGTGACTCACATAAACCATGTTATCCTTGTAAAACATCCATATTTGAGTGTTTCTGAGCTGCAAACTTGATTTCCAGGGCTTCTGGCTCTGAAAAACAGCTTCAGTAAAATTAAGCATGTCATTCTACTGTATGTGTGAAGACAGCGTTTTCACAGCGAGAGAAGGCCAAAATGAACATTTTCTGTGTGGAGAACATGTTTTCAGAGTGACTCACATAAAACCATGTCATCCTTGTAAAACATCCATATTTGAATGTTTCTGAGCTGGAAACTTAATTTCCAGGGCTTCTGGCTCTGAAGAACAGCTTCAGAAAAACTCAGCATTTCAGTGTGCTGCAGTTGTCAAAATAGCGTTTTCACAGAGAAAGAAGGCCACAATGAACATTTTCTGTGTGGAGAACATGTTTTCAGAGTGACTCCCATAAACCATGTTATCCTTGTAAAACATCCATTTTTGAGTGTTTCTGAGCTGGAAACTTGATTTCCAGGGCTTCTGGCTCTGAATAACAGCTTCAGTAAAATTAAGCATGTCATTCTACTGTATGTGTGAAAACAGCGTTTTCACAGCGAGAGAAGGCCAAAATGAACATTTTCTGTGTGGAGAACATGTTTTCAGAGTGACTCACATAAAACCATGTCATCCTTGTAAAACATTCATATTTGAGTGTTTCTGAGCTGGAAACTTGATTTTCAGGCCACCTTGCACTTCAAAACTGCTTCAGCAAAACTAAGCATTGCAGTGTGCTGCAGTTGTCAAAAAAGCGTTTTCACAGCGAGAGAAGGCCAAAATGAACATTTTCTGTGAGAGAACATGTTTTCAGAGTGACTCACATAAAACCATATTATCCTTTTAAAACATCCATATTTGAGTGTTTCTGAGCAGCAAGCTTGATTTCCAGGGCTTCTGGCTCTCAATAACAGCTTCAGCAAAACTAAGCATTTCAGTGTGCTGCAGGTGTCAAAATAGCGTTTTCACAGCGAGAGACGGCCAAAATGAACATTTTCTGTGTGGAGAACATGTTTTCAGAGTGACCCACATAAAACCATGTTATCCTTGTAAAACATCCATATTTGAGTGTTTCTGAGTAGCAAACTTGATTTCCAGGCCTTCTCGCTCTGAATAACAGCTTCAGTAAAATAAAGCATGTCATTCTACTGTATGTGTGAAAACAGCGTTTTCACAGCGAGAGAAGGCCAAAATGAACATTATTTGTGTGGAGAGCATGTTTTCAGAGTGACTGACATAAAACCATGTTATCCTTGTAAAACATCCACATGTGAGTATTTCCGAGCTATAAACTTGATTTTCAGGCCACCTTGCACTTCAAAACTGCTTAAGCAAAACGAAGCATGTCAGTGTGCTGCAGGTGTCAAAATCGCGTTTTCACAGCGAGAGAAGGCCAAAATGAACATTTTCTGTGTGAAGAACATGTTGTCAGAGTGACACAAAACCATGTTATCCTTGTTAAACATCCATATTTGATTGTTTCTGAGTAGGAAACTTGATTTTCAGGCCATCTGGCACTTCAAAACAGCGTCAGCAAAACAAAGCATTTCAGTGTGCTGCAGTTGTCAAAACAGCGTTTTCATAGCGAGAGAAGGCCAAAATGAACATTTTCTGTGAGAGAATATGTTTTCAGAGTGACTCACATAAAACCATATTATCCTTTTACAACATCCATATTTGAGTGTTTCTGAGCAGCAAGCCTGATTTCCATGGCTTCTGGCTCTCAATAACAGCTTCAGCAAAACTAAGCATTTCAGTGTGCTGCAGGTGTCAAAATAGCGTTTTCACAGCGAGAGAAGGCCAAAATGAACATTTTCTGTGTGGAGAACATGTTTTCAAAGTGACTCACATAAAACCATGTTATCCTTGTAAAACATCCATATTTGAGTGTTTCTGAGCTGCAAACTTGATTTGCAGGGCTTCTGGCTCTGAATAACAGCTTCAGCAAAACTAAGCATTGCAGTGTGCTACAGTTGTCAAAATAGCGGTTTCACAGCGAGGGAAAGCCAAAATGAACATTGTTTGTGTGGAAAGCATGTTTTCAGAGTGACTTACATAAAATCATGTTATTCTTGTAAAACATCCATATTTGAGTGTTTCTGAGCAGGAAACTTGATTTTCAGGCCATCTGGTACTTCAAAACAGCTTCAGCAAAACAAAGCATTTCACTGTGTTGCAGTTGTCAAAATAGCGTTTTCACAGCGAGAGAACGCCAAAATGAACATTTTCTGTGTGTAAAGCATGTTTTCAGAGTGACTCACATAAAACCATGTTATCCTTTTAAAACATCCATATTTGAGTGTTTCTGAGTTATAAACTTGATTTTCAGGCCACCTTGCACTTCAAAACAGCTTCAGCAAAATTAAGCATTTCAGTGTGCTGCAGGTGTGAAAACAGCGTTTTCACAGCGAGAGAAGGCCAAAATGAACATTTTCTGTGTGGAGAACATGTTTTCAGAGTGACTCACATGAAACCATGTTATCCTTGTAAAACATCCATATTTGAGTGTTTCTGAGCTGCAAACTTGATTTCCAGGGCTTCTGGCTCTGAATAACAGCTTCAGCAAAATTAAGCATGTCATTCTACTGTATGTGTGAAAACAGCGTTTTCACAGCGAGAGACGGCCAAAATGAACATTTTCTGTGTGGAAAGCATTTTTTCAGAGTGACTCACATAAAACCATGTTATCCTTGTAAAACATCCATATTTGAGTGTTTCTGAGCTGGAAACTTGATTTTCAGGCCACCTTGCACTTCAAAACAGCTTCAGCAAAACTAAGAATTTCAGTGTGCTGCAGGTGTCAAAATAGCGTTTTCACAGCGACAGAAGGCCAAAATGAACATTGTTTGTGTGGAAAGCATGTTTTCAGAGTGACTCACATAAAACCATGTTATCCTTGTAAAACATCCATATTTGAGTGTTTCTGAGCTGGAAACTTGATTTTCAGGCCATCTGGTACTTCAAAACAGCTTCAGCAAAACTAAGCATTTCAGTGTGCTGCAGTTGTCAAAATAGCGTTTTCACAGCGAGAGAACGCAAAAATGAACATTGTCTGTGTGTAAAGCATGTTTTCAGAGTGACTCACATAAACCCATGTTATCCTTGTAAAACATCCATATTTGAGTGTTTCTGAGCTGCAAACTTGATTTTCAGGCCACCTTGCACTTCAAAACAGCCTCAGCAAAACTAAGCATTGCAGTGTGATGCAGTTTTCAAAATAGCGTTTCACAGCGAGAGAATGCCAAAATGAACATTTTCTCTGTGGAGAATATGTTTTCAGAGTGACTCACATAAAACCATGTTATTCTTGTAAAACATCCATATTTGAGTGTTTCTGAGCAGGAAACTTGATTTTCAGGCCATCTGGCACTTCAAAACAGCTTCAGCAAAACTAAGCATTTCACTGTGTTGCAGTTGTCAAAATAGCGTTTTCACAGCGAGTGATGGCCAAAATGAACATTTTCTCTGTGGAGAATATGTTTTCAGAGTGACTCACATAAAACCATGTTATCCTTGTAAAACATCCATATTTGAGTGTTTCTGAGCTGCAAATTTGATTTTCAGGCTACCTTGCACTTCAAAACAGCTTCAGCAAAACTTAGCACTGCAGTATGCTGCAGGTGTCAAAATAGTGTTTTCACAGCGAGAGAAGGCCAAAATGAACATTTTCTGTGTGGAGAACATGTTTTCAGAGTGACTCACATTACACCATGTAATCCTTGTAAAACATCCATATTTGAGTGTTTCTGAGCTGCAAACTTGATTTCCAGGGCTTCTGGCTCTGAACAACAGCTTCAGTAAAATTAAGCATGTCATTCTACTGTATGTGTGACAACAGCGTTTTCACAGCAAGAGAAGGCCAAAATGAACATTTTCTGTGTGGAAAGCATTTTTTCAAAGTGACTCACGTAAAACCATATTATCCTTGTAAAACATCCATATTTGAGTGTTTCTGAGAAGCAAACTTGATTTCCAGGGCATCTGGCTCTGAATAACAGCTTCAGCAAAACTAAGCATTGCAGTGTGCTGCAGTTGTCAAAATAGCGTTTTCACAGCGAGAGAAGGCCAAAATGAACATTTTTTGTGTGGAGAACATGTTTTCAGAGTGACTCACATAAAACCATGTTATCCTTGTAAAACATCCATATTTGAGTGTTTCTGAGCTGCAAACTTGATTTCCAGGGCTTCTGGCTCTGAATAACAGCTTCAGTAAAATTGAGCATGTCATTCTACTGTGTGTGTGAAAACAGCGTTTTCACAGCGAGGGAACGCCAAAATGAGCATTGCCTGAGTGGAAAGCATGTTTTCAGAGTGACTCACATAAAATCATGTTATCCTTGTATAACATCCATATTTGAGTGTTTCTGAGCTGCAAACTTTATTTTCAGGCCATCTGGTACTTCAAAACAGCTTCAGAAAAACTAAGCATTTCAGTGTGCTGCAGGTGTCAAAATAGCGTTGTCACAGCGAGAGAAGGCCAAAATGAACATTTTCTGTGTGGAGAACATGTTTTCAAAGTGACTCACATAAAACCATGTTATCCTTGTAAAACATCCATATTTGAGTGTTTCTGAGCTGCAAACTTGATTTCCAGGGCTTCTGGCTCTGAATAACAGCTTCAGTAAAATTAAGCATGTCATTCTACTGTTTGTGTGAAAACAGCGTTTTCACAGCAAGAGAAGGCCAAAATGAACATTTTCTGTGTGGAGAACATGTTTTCAGAGTGACTCACAAAAAACCTTGTCATCCTTGTAAAACATCAATTTTTGAGTGTTTTTGAGATGGAAAATTGATTTTCAGGCCACCTTGCACTTCAAAACTGCTTCAGCAAAACTAAGCATGTCAGTGTGCTACATGTGTCAAAATCGCGTTTTTACAGCGAGAGAAGGACAAAATGAATATTTTCTGTGTGAAGAACATGTTTTCAGAGTGACTGACACAAAACCATGTTATCCTTGTAAAACATCCATATTTGATTGTTTCTGAGTAGGAAACTTGATTTTCAGGCCATCTGGCACTTCAAAACAGCTTCAGCAAAACTAAGCATTTCAGTGTGCTGCAGGTGTCGAAGTTTCACAGGGTTTTCCAAGCCACCTCCAGCAGACTAAGTGTGTATGGTGGAGAAG